>NW_015151328.1:324728-333796 GCF_000732505.1 Cyprinodon variegatus
AAAAGAGTCATGGAAAGAGTGTGTCAAGCAGGAGCAGCAGAGAGACAAAGTATGTGACAGCTAAGGAAGACCCAGAAGAGGAGTTAGCCATATTGAGGATGATGAAAGATATAAAGCAACATTTGCAATAGACAATGTTAATTCAAGTAGGAGTTGGGCACATTGAAAGACATTAAAGTGACCATCATGGTCAAACCTGAGATGCCACCCAAATTTTGTAAACACAGGCCTCTTCTTTTTGCGATGAAGGAAAAAGAACTTGAAAGACTGGAAAAGAGGAACATTATTACACCTGTGAGACACAGCGAATGGGCAGCACCGATAGTGCAAGTGGTAAAGAGGGACACTTCTATTCGCTTATGTGGGAATTACAAAGTGTCAGTGAACCAAGCCCTGGGAGCGGATACGTACCCTTTACCACGTTTGGAGGAACTGCTAGCAACACTTAGGGGGGGAAGTACTTCTCAAAGATATATCTGGCTGCAGCCTATCAACAAATGCTGTTGAATGAGGATTCCAAGAAGTACAGAACTATTAATACTCATAAAGGACTGTTTATGTACAACAGGCTTCCTTTTGGAATCAGCACAGCTCCTTCGATTTTCCAGCGCATTATGGAAAACATAATAAAGGGATTGCCAGTGGTGGTCTACCTGGATGACGTGCTCATCACTGGACGCTCAAAAGCAGGACATCTGAGCAACTTGGAGAAGGTCCTGCAACGCCTTCAGGAAAATGGCCTGCGAGTAAAATGTTCCAAGTGTGAGTTTAACAAGCCATTATGACTCCAACCTGCCACTCACATTAGCATGTGATGCTTCTGCATATGGCATTGGTGCAGTTATACAGCACACTATGCCAAGTGGGGAGGAACGACAAATAGCTAACGCTTCCCGAACGCTGTCACCAGCAGAAAGAAAGTTGTCTCAAATAGAAAAAGAGGCCCTGGGATTGATTTATGGAGTTAAAATGTTTCACCAGTACCTATGGGGTAGGCATTTCACTTTTGCTACAGACCATCGCCCCCTGCTGACGAGCACAAGAACCTATCTACCCTAGCTGCATTCAAAGGTGAGCTATCATATTGTCAGCATAAAATTACCACATTGTTTTCAAAAAAGTCAGCAGAAAACATCAATGCAGATGGGCTCTCTCGCTGTCCTCTGCCAGAAACAAGCGACACTGGAACAGCTTTGAGTTCGGCAGCAGTTTACTCACTGCTAATTCAGCATTTGGAAGGAGCTCCACTAAATGCTACCCAGGTTGCTCGGGCCACACGCACAGACATGGACTTGTCAAGGGTTTACCAATACGTCATGGAGGGTTGGCCAACTGTTACAGATGAGAGTTTAAAGGCTTATCACAACAAAAGGAACAAGCTTTCAACTGAGATGGGTTGTGTTTTGTGGGGAACCAGAGTGATTATTCCCTCAAAAATGAGAAAGGCTGTGTTAAACGAGATTCACTCTGGTCACCAAGGAATAGTAAAATCCAAGGCTTTGGCTCGCAAATACACTACCGTTCAGAAGTTTGGGGTCACCCAAACAATTTTGTGTTTTGCTGAAAAGTCACACTTATTCACCACCATACGTTGTGAAATGAATAGAAAATAGAGTCAAGACACTGACACGGTTAGAAATAATGATTTGTATTGAAAAGGGTTTTTTCTTTAATATTAAACTTTGCTTTCGTCAAAGAATCCTCCATTTGCAACAATTACAGCATTGCAGACATTGGCGTTCTGGCTGTTAAATTGTTGAGGTAATCTGGAGAAATTGCACCCCACGCTTCCAGAAGCAGCTCCCACAAGTTGGATTGGTTGGATCGGCACTTCTTGCGTACCATATGGTCAAGCTGCTCCCACAACAGCTCAATGGGGTTCAGATCTGGTGAATGCGCTGGCCACTCCATTACCGATAGAATACCAGCTGCCTGCTTCTGCTCTAAATAGTTCTTGCACAATTTGGAGGTGTGTTTAGGTTCATTGTCCTGTTGTAGGATAAAATTGGCTCCAATCAAGCTCTGTCCACTGGGTATGGCATGGCGTTGCAAAATGGAGTGACAGCCTTCCTTATTCAGAATCCCTTTTACCCTGTACAAATCTCCCACCTTACCAGCACCAAAGCAACCCCAGACCATCACATTACCTCCACCATCACAAACATTCTTCTTTGTGATCCAAACACCTCAAACTTGGATTCATCCATCCACAACACTTTTTTCCAGTCTTCCTCTGTCCAATGTCTGTGTTCTTTTGCCCATCTTAATCTTTTTCTTTTATTGGCCAGTCTCAGATATGGCTTTTTCTTTGCCACTCTGCCCTGAAGCCCAGAATCCCACAGCCACCTCTTCACTGTCAATGTTGACACTGGTGTTTTGCGGGTACTATTTAATGAAGATGCCATTTGGGGACCTGTGAGGCTCTAATGTACTTATCTTCTTGCTCAGTTGTGCAACGCGGCCTCCTACTTCTTTTCCTACTCTGGTTAGAGCCTTTTTGTGCTGTCCTCTGAAGGGAGTAGTACACACCGTTGAAGGAAATCTTCTATTTCTTAACAATTTCTCTATATGTCTGGTGTCCAAATCTGGATCGTGACTTGGAACAGGTCTGTAAAACATGTGAAGAAGATGCCACAGCATGTTCCACTGCACCCCTGGGAGTTCCCAGGTGAATCCTGGAAAAGGCTGCTTATCGACTTTGCTGCACCTTTCCTCGACAGCATGTTCATGATTGTGGTGGATTCGTATTCAAAGTGGTTGGAGGTATTTCGTATGCCACACATCACATCACAAGCCACGGTGACAAGGCTTAAGAGACTGTTTGCTTCTTATGGATTTCCTGAACAAATAGTCACATACAATGCAACCACTTTCACATTCACAGAGTTCCAAACGTTTGTGACACAAAATGACATTTTGCACACAAGTGCGCCGGGACACCCTGCCACAAACGGTTTGGCAGAAAGATATGTACAGACATTTAAAGTGGGCATGAAAAAACTTGCCATCCACTCAGGCAGCATCAAAGACAAACTTTCATTGTTTTTGTTACAGTGCCGGGTCACACCAAACTGTACGACAGGTCAGTCTCCAGCGGATTTGTTCTTGCACAGACACATCCGTACCAGACTGGATTTCATCAAACCTAACATCAAGGGGACTGTTTGCAGGAAGCAGTTTCAACAAAAAGCTCAACATGACTTCACAGCAGCGGACCGCTCTTTTTCCGTGGATGATGCTGTGTATTTTCGAAACACATGGGGAGGAGCTCACAAGTGGATACTGGGACAGGTCATGAGACAAACTGGTCCAGTCTCTTATGAAGTAAAAGAGCGTGACTCGAACACTGTGCACAGACGACATGGGGATCAGCTTTGCACTCAAGCTGTAGTAGAACCAGAATTTGAGAACCCTAAAACACCAACAACAGAGCAAAGTGATGCAAACGTTACACCTGAACAAAGTGCTCTGGACTTGGGGATGCACCCTCCTGTCTCCCTAGACCCTCCAGTGGAGGTGAGGTGTTCCACACGACCACAAAAGACTCCAAAGTGATATCTTAAGTAGTTGGGTGTTTATCTAGGCATAACAGTTATGCATGTTATGTTCTGTTGTTGTTCCTGTTACATCTAGGGTTACATCTGAGTTAGATGCAGAAAAAAAGTCTTGATTGTAAAGTAAATACATATTTGTGTCATTGTTTGAATCTAGATGAAAACGAATTCAAGTTGGAATAAGTGTCTTTAGTTAATTTAGATGAAACATCTTATTCTCATCTAAAAGGGGGATAATGTGGTGTATTGCCCTGAGTTGGTACGGTCCGGGTAGTTTGGACGTGCGGGTTCTCTTCCTGTGTTCGCCGTCTGTTAGCACAACAATAAAGAGACACGGATTTCAGCTCAAGCCTCCTCTGTTTATTAAGACACCACACCCAGAAACCTGCACAACAATCTTGAAATGTTGTTCTACAACTCAACCAGCTGGAAATGACATTAGGCTTTTGGTACTCAGCACATATTTTGCAAGCAAGCTTTTTTTCCAGTTAGCAACACCTACAATTGTGAAAAGAACAAAACATAAAAAGATATGATTAAATCACAAAGCAAATTTTAAAAACAAGTAAAATGTTGTATAATGGATTTCCCCTTCTTCAGTATATTTAACATGCAGGGGAAATTTATTTCTGTAAAATATGCAGTTCAAGTCAGATGTGTATAATTTTACTATAGATTAAGTAATGTACGTGTCATGATCTTGACACCATAGACTGGGTTTTACTCCTGCTCCTCTCATCTGGTTTGCTCCACCCCAGCCTAATTATCTCTTATCTGATCCACCTTATTTATTCCACCGGTTCCCAGCCCATGATGCCAGATTATTCAAGCATTTCGTTGTGAGTAACTCTAGCTTTCTGATCTTTGTTCTGAATATCTGATCGTGACCTGTTTCTGTCCTGTGGATCCTGAATTTTGCTTAGTCCCCGTCTGCTCTGTTCTGGAATGATTCCCTGATTTTTACTGGCTTACCGAACCTGGACTGTGCTACTGACCTTGGCTTGGATTCTCTATCTGTACCTTATCGGCTCTCTGATATTCTGGTCCGTGAACTTGGCTCTGCTATGACTTTGGATATTCCCTTCTGGACACTGTTGTTCCTCGGTTGGCATCAGCTCCGCTCATCACCCAGAGCTTGGGGGGGCGGTGCCCTCACAAGCGGAGGACTGTCTACTTCTCGGGTTCATCATTCCTCTGTGATTTGACTGAACTCTGAACCGCATGCCATTAGTAAAATAAAAACATTTTGAACTCTTTCAGATCTGTCTGTTTTGAATATTGGATCCAAGGTTTCAAGCCTCTGACAGTATGTATGTATTAAAACAGTAGGACCTTTATTAAAGCATTTACCTTTTTCATTGTCAAAAAGGAATATTTAAATTTGAAAAAGGATTTGAATTTTAATCTAGTCAGAACCATTAGTTCTGTCGAATAATCATTGCTGAATCTATCCAAAAAAATGAAATTAAAGTTACAGAGCAAAGAAATGTCCCTGAACTAGCTATATTTATTGGCTGCAGCAGAATCTGTTTATTCTGGCCTTGTTATTAGCACACATCTGCATCTTTATAGATGTACATGACCTTTCAAGTTAAAGCTAGTTGTTGTTTGTTCACAGTTGGAAAATGTTTCAACAGCAGCTTTTCCAGAGGACAGTGATTGGTTTGAAAAAGACAACCCGGGATCAGGAGAACACTACGGTCTCAAGGCCATGGTTGAAACCCAGCAGTATCTCTCCATACAAAGAACAATAAGTTGCAGGAAGGGAAATCCTTTGACTCTCAGTATGGAGCCGTTGCTCATTACAGATGAGAAGGTATGTTTTCGTTTTCTTAATGTCACCTTAGTCTTGTCTTATACTTTCAGTTATTTTCAGTTATACAATCACACATTCTTCATATATTTCAAGATACATATGGAACAAATTGGGCATAGTCTAATACAGACTGACTCCACAGAAAGTTGAGTGCATATTAGCATGAGAAAATTTTTCAGCTGGTATCATTTGGTATCATTCCAAGAACAGACCCGCCCTTCCTTAGCTTGTTGAGCTTCTTTTAGTAATTTGCTCTTAATCTGTTACCCCAGGAGATTATGGTAGAAGAGATAACACTACACACAACAGACTGATAGAAGATATCCAGCAGCGTGCTGCAAACACTGAAGAACTTTAAGCTTCCTTAAAAAGCTACTGCGTCTGCTGTGTCCCTTCTTTGGAGACAGCATTGGGAGTAACGGTATTATATCATAATAGACTTAGTTACTGCATTAGTATAATTTAAAAGGTATTCAAATGCATTCTCTCATGGCAGAGATTTTTACTGCAGGGATTAGCTGGAAGCTGAGATGCACATACTTGACACTGATTGGCAAGGGGAAGCTGAGATAGTGGCATACATGAGCTATAGTGAGGGCAGGTCTTCTGCATGCCTCAAACACAGACTAAGAGGAGATATGATGGAGCCGAGCCACTAATTCACTAATTCCTGTGATTTAGTTATTATGTGAGGGAACAAAGATTTTATCCACAGAAGCAGAAGCTCCTCACATCATCTGACTGTCATCAACACTGACTGACAGCTAGTTGCCTTTAGAAACACATCTTCTTTGCTTTCTCAGTATTGTACTAAATTATTAAATCACTACAAAGGCTTATCCCAATGTGTTCACCTCATATTGATGTCTGCTTTCCCTTCTTCGAAACCAAGTCAGGGCACTATTTGTTTGATCACCGGTTTGTATTCCGAAAGAGAATGTTTCTCAGAGAAAGAAAACATCTTTAATTTTACTGTGTTTTACTTCTCCTATCTTATCTTATCTGTCAAGTGATGCGATTCATTTACATTAGATCGCAGCATCAAGCTTTAAAAAATGCCATTTTAATTTAGCCATAGAAAGACCCTTTCAAGCACTCCATTCTTAGAATGCACAAACAACAGTTATTTCCTTCATCTCAGTAGGATCAGTTATGGTACGAGAGCAAACTAGAGCTTACAGGAAAGTGCCTCACTTTGTTATGATGATTACTGGAATGATAACATGCACTAAAATCCTCAGAGAATTCCAAATTTCCAGTCATACCGGCAAGTTTTCCACAATTACCTCTTCCCAGACAGAACTCTATATTTGTTTTTTGTTTTATTCCCCCTGAGAAGAGGAAAAGGGCATTTTATATATGAAAGGAACTTGAATTCATCTCTTACCCCAGTAGAGAGGTTATTAGTGACAGCACTAAGGAAATGTAGTAAATGGCATGCATCCTGAGGTATCAGTTCTCTATGCAGCTTCCCAGTTACCAATGTCAACCTGGATGTTTGTTGTGTGGAAGATGGTCAACTTTAATTTAACAACTTTTTCTGTTTGATAAAGTAAAATTGATATCGGTCATCAACTTCAATCAACAATTTTTGGTATCCATTGTCTCTAACACATTGTACATAATGGTTATGAGTTTTATCTACGCTCTGGGTTACCCATAATTCCAAGTCGTAGTGTAAAAAATAAAGTAATCAAATACATAGTTCTTTTAAAATCTTTATTGCGGTTTGAAACATATTATATGAGTGTATTTTTTTTACCAACCATCTGATGAACTTGTTACGGCCCCTGGCCTTTTTAAGACTGTGCAGGCTTGTTTTCTTATGCAGGTTCAGCATAACAAGGAGAAGTGACATGATTGGACCAGCAGAAGATTGTCAAGCCAATCAGGATGTTAATGAGGCCCACCAGCACCATATAAAATGCTCTTGGAAAGCTTTCAGTTTGGGGACAGCTGGTAGGAAGAGGTTTTGTCAGGTTGTTTCCTCTACTTTGGTGTCAAAATGTTTTAGGCAATTAGAACTCTTTGCCCTAGCTTTTTTTGTATATTTTTCTGAATCTGCTTTAGGTTTGATGCTCCCTTTGTCTTTTCTTTTGGGTTATTTTCAGTTGAACTTAGACTGACTGGTTTGGACATTTTGTAATTTAATTTGCACTTAACCATTCTTTAATTTGTTCACCCTTTTCTTTTGTTTTACCTGGGTTAACTCATATTGTGTTTTGGGTCTTTGAAACCATAATTCCACTTATTTTCTCTGGACACTTTTTTATGTTACCTCCTCAGAACCCCTAGACAATCTCTATAACGCCTCCATCAAGTGATTCAGACAACCCCCCCCCTGTAATTGACCTTTATGCACTATTTTTGCACGCCACGTATCACTTTACTTGGATTTATCACTTTACTTGGATCAATCTCTTTATTTGGATTTAGTTTTACATATGCACATATATATATATATATATATATATATATATATATAGAAGAGCTATATGTGTATGTATTTTTATCTTTATTATCTTTTGTGGGTGAATGTGTATATATATATATATATATACCGGTATATAAAACTGTAACTGGAGTGTGTGACAAAAGTAATTTCCCTCTGGGATTATTAAAGTATTTCTGATTCTGATTAGACCTTGGGGGTGTAACAGAACTATACAAAGTTATTAACATAGTAATTAAAAGTCTGCTTTGCTATTGGTGACATGTTTAAACGTCTTACCCTCATGTTGAAATCTGGCATGTTTTGCGGTATAAATACAGTCGCGTGCGGTCAGTCACTTCATTATCAGGTGGGTGTAAGAGGAATTTTTCGCACCATTACATCTGCAAAGAGACGTCCTAGTCTAAAATTGCGTAGGGGGCCTACCAGGTGTAATTGAAGGGGCCCCTAAGAGGTTGTGGGCCCATAAGCAACTGCTGTCTCTGCTTACCAATATTTTCGTCATTGCCTACGCAGTGCTTTCACTGCTCGGGCCTAATAACTTACAATTAGTCACTGTGAGTTGAAAGCTTGTTCAGGAAAAGATTAAGCTGAACAAACAAACTTTTAGAAATAACCAGCCAACTCATTTGCAAGACTAATTTCTATTGTCAAGTACGTAATATGAATAACAGGAATTTTATATATTTTCTTTAATGATCCTAGCCTGTTGCATATTCCTTTGATTATCAGAATATTGTTTTTAATTTCTGTGCACATTTCTTAGCATATGCATGCATCCATTATACCATTATACCAAACCAGGGCTCAGTGTGAGCGGCCATCTGCCGAGGTCCGACTGGGGTTCAAGAAGACAGAAGCAGAGATACAAAAAGCAACTGTAAAAGGCAGCCCCATCCAGGAAACACACAGCCAGGCAGACGAACTCCAAGCCAACTCCCATCCCAGTCAGAGAAACAGGACTACACTGGAAAACAGGCTGATCTCCAACATCTATAACCAAGGGTGTTGATGGCAGCAGCACAGCTGATATTTCTCTCCAGGATGGTGTCACAGCCAAACAACAACAGACGAGGAAAAACTACTATGAGAAAAAGCAGAGAGAGCATAAAGTTAGAGATTGAACTAACAGATTCTATGGATTGGTAGAATAGAGATAGAATGAAGCAGAATAATGAAATGGGGGTCCCTATGTTCTCCAGAAGTCTAACCCTTTAGCAGCTAGGGTTGTCACGATACTAAACTT
>NW_015151328.1:334078-336240 GCF_000732505.1 Cyprinodon variegatus
AAATCATTCTCAGCAGCTGCACCTCTTGCAAAAAAAAAAAGTCTGAAACTGAAATGTGCGGAGAATTATTCAATCACACAGTGTTGTGAAAGTGCATTGTCCTCTATTCTGCACTTTAGATAAATGACTGCTTAGGTGCCACTGGTGGTAGCACTGTATCGATATTTTTAAAAACGAGTATTGTATCCGGATACAATGTTTCAGTATCAATACTTTTTTGAGTATCGATACTTTGACAACCCTATTAGCAGCATAACTATAGAGATAGCTCAGGATAACCTGAGCCTGTTTAACTATAAACATTATCAAAAAGGAAAGTTTGAAGCCTACCCTTAGAAGTAGACAGGGTGTCTGCCTCACGGACTAAAACTGGTAGTTGGTTCCACAGGAGAGGAGCCTCCCATTTTACTTTTAGAAATTCTAGGAACCACTAGTAAACCTGCAGATAGAGAGCAAAGTGCTCTGTCAAGGACATAAGGAACAATCAGATCTCTGATATAAGATGGAGCTTGGCCATTTAAGGCTCTATATGTGAGAAGGAGGATTTTAAATTCTATTTTGTATTTAAAAGGGAGCCAATGAAGAGAAGCAAGGATAGGAGAGATATGATCTCTCTTTTTCATTTTCATCAGAACTCTGGCTGCAGCATTTTGGATCAGTTGAAGGCTTTTAACTAAAGTTTGTGGACTTCCTGATAGTAAACAATTACAATAGTCCAGCCTTGAAGTAACAAATGCATGGACTAGTTTCTCAGCATCACTCCTTGACAGGAATATTTATATTTTTTTGCAATATTCTGCAGATAAAGAGGTAATTCTAGACACCTTTTTGATATGGGATTTAAAAGCCAGGTCCTGATAAAAAATAACACCAAAATTATTTACTTTATTATCTGAAATCAGTTTAATCTCATCCAAATGAAGTGACTGACTAATCAGCTTCTTTTTCAAACACTCTTGTCCAAATACTATAACTTCTGTTTTGTCTGCAGTCAGGAGCAGAAAGTTAAGAGTTATCCATGTTTTTATGTATACAAGCAGGGTTCGATGTTAACCATTACCCGATCGCCCGGGGCAAGTAGTTTTTATTTTTGGGAGAGTACAAATTTCATTGCATTCACCCGCCGGACAAGTGCAATGATCGCAAAAAAAATATATTTGTCACTCAAAATAATTTTAAAATCACCGATATTTGATGAAAACGATCCAGAAGCGTTGCCGGCGACATTTCTGTTGTTTTGTACACATTCTCGCGTGATTTGAAAAAGGCAAGTGATTTGAAAAAGCCGGGTGATTTTCCGCCGGATGGTGTGATTTTTGTCCACCTAGCCGTAATTTTGATGTAGTTACCAAAGCGACAAACGTCTGCATTTATTTTGTCAGGGAAAACTAATCCTGAATCAGTTAAAGGTCAGGGGATTCTAAAATGATATAAGACTGTAGAAAGCCTGTATAAAATAACTATGTATAATGATTCTCTAGAAAAGTCACATTATATTAATAGTATTATCTTGTATAAACATACCGTGACTCTGAAATAAAAGTTATTCATTTGTGACATTGACTTCTGTCTTGTGATTTATCTTAAGTTTTTAACCTGTCAAGTTTTTTTGTTTGATTTTCAACATTACAATTCATATTTTTTCAAGCACACAACAGTTTAAAGCAAAGTTTATTTTGAAAAGAATGTGCAGGAAGGATTGAAAAGCATGTTAACACGGTAATGCAGGCTTGAGTTCATTATCTGACACATGCATATACACACCAGGAACCTGTAAACTTGAAAAATACTGAATTACAAAAAACATTTAAAAAACAAACATGTTTAATTGATATATATATATACAAAAAATGAATATTAGGAACTATATTTATCAAACATAATACTGGGCAAGTAAAAATTGTTTCTGGGCAAATGAAATGTGAAAGTCACTTGCCCTTTGGCCAAGTGGTAAAAATCCTTAACGTCAACCCCGGACAAGACATGCCTGCAATCTATGTAATGGGTTAGCTTCATCTGGATTTATAGACAGATATACTGTAGCTGGTTAACATCAGCATAGCAGTAAAAATGTATCCCATGTTGTCTAATAGCTCTACCGATTGGGAGCATATACCGTATTTTCACAACCATAAGGCGCACCGTACTAAAAGGCGCACTCT
>NW_015151328.1:339063-351689 GCF_000732505.1 Cyprinodon variegatus
ATAATGACCATGTCAGTATTTCACACTAAATTAGATAGGCAGTGTGAAACCTCATTTGAAAATTCAGAGTAAGGACATGGTGGACGATACAAAGTTACAAAAACAAGAGGTTGTTTGCTTTGCAATTTGGATGAGGGAAACTAAGGGTTAAATGTTCAAAAGAGTTATAATTATTAACTGCCTTTGGAGTAATCAGTAAGTCAGACTGAAAGATTGTAGCTATCTAATCCAAAAATCCAACTTATAAATGTTAAACAAAAAGAGTTATCCAAAAATCCAACATAAAAATGAAACACAAACCAGAACCATGGAGAGATCAGGGGAAAACAATCACAGGGAGCCAGGATGAGACAAAGTAAGATGAGGAACCAGCACTGAGGGACTGCAGAGGGAGTGTATTTATGGCAGGACTAACAAGCTGATAAGGAGCAGATGTGAGTAGGGCTGACGAGGAAGCCAAGGGAAAAGAAAACACAAGGGGGCAACAGAAGACAAGCAAAGAAAAACCTAAGAAACTTCAATAAATCCAGAACACACCAATTTAGCTAGAAAACAAAGAAAAACCTGGATAAACTTGAAACTTGAAACTAAAAACTTAGAGAAAACCAACAGAACCAAGATCATTACACAAACTAACCGGCTGGGCAAAGAGAGTATCAATCAGAGATGAACCAAAGTTCTTTGCAGGGGCAGTTATTCAGAATTCAGACAGACTTGATCAACAAGATAATGGTTAAGGCTGGCAAGATGAAACCTGAAGCATGGTGATGGCAGCATCATGCTTTGGGCTAATACCTTTTTTTTTTTATATGTCCTGTTAAAGCATTTCTGGTATACCATATAAGTACCTGGTTGCCTACATGTGCCAGTACACAAAACAATATCTTAAGACAGTGTCCTTGATTGCAGGGTTGATTTTATAGAATCCAGATTCAATTCAGCATCAAATTAAGCAGATGCCATTATTATTATGGTAGCCTGTTCATGAAGTAGATTTGGTTAATGGGTGATGTGTGACTAGGTGAGTGTACGTGTACCTGTATGCTGTACAGTGTGCTGAGTACCAGTTTGTCTCTTGGGGGTTTATATCTGTAAGTGTGGTGAAAACAGTACAGGGCCTGCAATCCACAGCATCAAATGGCAGATAGACCTCTGACCTGCGATAACAGACACAGACAGCCAGAAAAACTCAGAGGAAGGACGCCAGCGAGGCACAGACACAATGGCCTGCTAACAAAAAGGAAACCAGCATGACATAGGGCCAAGCAAAACTGGCTTGAAGGCTCCTTGTTTTCCACTAAAACATTTCCAATTGTTCCTTCAACCATTTTTTTTTCAGAGAAACTTTTTTTATTTGTTCACAGCTCTGTTAAAAGCTATTGTGGAGTTGTACAGTAAATTTCACCTTCTTAATGTATGAAAAGATGACTATTTAAAAGGAAATTAGAAAAAAAAAAAGCTTGAGCTGTTGAGTTTATCTTTTAGTTTGTTTTTGTAGTATTTTTTTTATCACTTCCTTTAATGGGATACACATCAGTCTTGCTAGCTTTTTTGAACTAATTGATTTATAGAAGTCTGCTAAGTCAGATGCTAAAAAAATATCAACATCGGCCCATCAGAAGTCTTCATGTCTGATAAATAAATATGAATCCCCCAGACAGATATAAAGTAGTAGAGAAGTGTTGTTTGGACATCTAAGCGTTGGTTCGGAGAATGGTACGTCTCTTTCTATATTTAACCTACAGTAAAGTTTGGTAGAGGAGGGATAGTGCTTTGTTTTTTTGTTTCTTTTTCAAGAGTTGGGCTTAACTCTTTAATTGAAGTGACTTTAACACTGAATGCTTCAGTATAAAAATAGATTTTGGTAAATCCAATGCTCCAAACTGTGTGGGAATCATTTGGCAAATGCTCCCTTCCTCTTTCATCACGACTGGGTATCAGGGCACAAAAAAGGTCCATAATGAGGATGGAATTGGGTGCGCATGAGCCTGGGCATTGGCTAGAACTTCTGGACAACCGTTCTGGGAGAGCTGCAACAGTTTTAGCTCTAAAAGGTTGACAATTACTGAACCCTATGTATTAAAAATGGGAGGTCACTTTTACAGTGTACAATATGTGGGTGAAGCTGTAAACCCATTGGTTAAGAGAGAATAGAACAGAAGCATGTGCTGATTGAGCTGAAATATCAGTATTTAGTGTATTTACTGTTTTTTTGTTGTTGTTTTTTTTACAATTGGAGAGATTTTCATGCAATCTACAATATAACTCGCAAGATTTAGATACAAATATTCAGGCTGTAGTTAAAATTTCCTGACAGTTACAGATTCCTATCAGAAATAGGAATTTGTTGTTTGTTCCAAAGAGACAATGATCATAAAGCAAGCTTTTTTTAGGGCTCAGGCTCTTCAGTGAAGCTGCATTGTTTACAACTGAGGTATTACTTTTCTTTATATTTCTATTTAATTCAAACATAAGGTATTAAATGCTGCAGGACTGGTGTATCTTTAAAAAAAATCTAGGAATAAATCACAGGGCAACACTGACGCATGAACGACAAACATGTAGTCATATGTTTTTTTAAAATTGTTGTTTTGAGTTATTTCAAAATCAAGTATAAAAAAGTACATTGATTTTACATATTTTTATTAATTTTACACGCACGATAATTCAAAGGTTTATTTCCTGTAGACTTTTACACAGCAGGTTTTGCTATCTTTTTAACCTGGGATACACAGAAACCAAATCCAACTGTGTTTACAGAACTACATAAAATCAAGCACTATATTTAAGTGTTGTTAAAAAAAAAAAGTTGTTAAGAAAAAAAAGCTTGGATTAGCAATGTGTTCATTGCTTTTAAAAATTACAAGTAAGCATATGAGTCTGTCTGTCTGTCATGTGAATTATTTGCTTCTATGCATAGAACTGTATTGCCTTTTATACAGTAGCTTAAGGACTGGGTGCCTGATCTATAGCACAATGAAAAACTGAAATTTTGTTAAAAAAAAGAAAAAGAAAAGGACATTGAAAGAAAGTCAACAGGAGAAAGCAGAGACATACACATTTCAGACTTAGCTAAATTAAATCAGGATCAGTAATCACAAATCCAGACATATTTAGGATTATTTGAGACCTAAAATTGCAATCCTAAGGTTGAATTATTGTTTAGCTTTTAAAAACTCTTTAGAAATCTTTCCCTGGTTAGAATTTACAACCTTATGTAATGGAGCAGAAACTGCAGTCTAAACAGCTCATTGTAAATCCCAAGATATGCCTTTGTTCTGTAGTTGTTATTAAAAAGCGGCATTTCCATTTGGCACAATCAAATCACTGCTTCCTAAGATAAACATGATGGGGACTTCCTGTTTTGAAAGGTCTGATAGATTTATATATCGCTATACAAACAAGAACCAAAAAAAAAACACACAAAAATATTAGATGTTTCTTAAATTAATTAAGCATTCATTCACTCATCGGGGTCACAGGGGACTGGTGCCAATTCACAGCAGTCTAGGGGTGAAAAGCAGGGCACAGCCTGGACGTTCACTACAAGGCAACAGAGACACACAACCATGCGCACATCACCCCTAAGGACAACATGCATGGAAAAAACCTTCAGAAATCATGCAGACAGACCTCTGGCCAGGAATCAGAACCAACAACTTGTTCTGCAAGGTAACATTGTGACAAGCTGCACTATTGTGCCCTACGTTAATCATTTATAAACGTCAAGCAGGGGAAAAAGAAATACTTTTGCAAGTGTGCAGTGCAACTATTTTCTGTCCTGTTCTGTCGACATGATTAGATAATATTCAGAGAAGCAACTCAAATGAAAGACTACAATTTAGCATAACATAAGAAAATGAACAACCTTTTTCCTTTATTTTTCAATGTGCACTTTGCTTGGGCTGAAATCAATTAAATCACATGTTAGAAAGTATAGCAATGTTTCTATACTCCAGACAACAAAGATGTGTTAACATACTTTTGCTTTAAAAATGTGCAAACTAAAGAGCTTAGATTAAGCATTAGAATAAGAATTTGGTTTTTATATGTAAACTGTTCACACTAATCCTGTTGTTCTCCATTTTGGAATGCTGTTTTATGAGAATACAATTATGTCTTGAGGTTTATCTCAAGACATAATTAGTCTTGAGATAAACCTCCTCCATCTAGAACACAAGATGGAGGAGGTTTATCTCAAGACTGAAGATGGTAAATGTCTCGAAGTACGTCCGGGCACCAATCAAATAACTGTCTACTGCACAGACATGAATGGTGCATTTTTGGAAATTATTTTTTTCAATTATATATATATAAAAAAAGTATATTTTAATTAAAGTTATTTGATCAAACAGTTCCACTTGCTGTGGTTGAATTGTGACATACAATATAAAGTAATTTTAAGTATCAGCAGTGGCAACCAGTATGAATTTTGTCAGCTTTTTTTTATTGATGCAATTTTTCGGTAGCTCCTTGCCGACAATTGCATCCCATGCTATCTCAGAGGAGTTGATAATTGTATGACTGTATTTCTGTATGTCCATCAGTAGTTAAAGGACAAGGGTCAAATGCAAATTTTGCCCTGTAAAACAATGACCGCACAATTGTCGCTGTATGATTTAAAGCCCTATTTGGAGCTTTTAAACAGGCTTTGGAAAAACTTTGATAATTTGCAGCTGTAATATTTTAGATTTTTTAGAATAAAAAGCTAGCAGATGTACCTAAAAAAAAAAGAAGAAGAAAGAAATCCAATTAAAGAGCATTCTGTATTGTAAGAAAGCCCATACTGTTTCTGGATAAATACATTATTGTATGAGTTAAGTTTGGTTCCGTTTTATGCCTCTTTCCTTGTAAGTTGGAAATGTCCCATGCTCCTGAATGCACCATAGCTATCTTATGCTGGCTGATGCATTACAATATGGCAAGCCAAGAATGCCACTATTCGCATCTAATTACCACGTTAAGATTGAAATTAACCCGCTAAAAATTCCAGTTTTTCAGAAATTTCACCGCCTTTTTCTCCGTCTTTTACCACCAAGCGCCGCTTTTTACGTCTGTCATGTTCACCGCATTGCCGTTTCACAACGCCCTAATTTTAGGAATGTATCCACTACATGCACTTTGCTGTTATTTTGAACCAATTAACATGCCTATTTTTCTATAAGAACGTTTTGCATCGACATGCATCGCCAACAAATGTTTTGTGCTTTACAGGTATTAGTAGGAACAGTTCACCAGTGTTTCCCACTGAGAGGTGGTGTGGTCTATAAGTGAATGCATACAATGCAAAATCTTTTGCTTCAATTCAGGTTCGAATCCGGCTGAGGCAGTTTGACTTTTTTCCCTTTATAGTCTCCATGGGCGTAGGTTTGCATCGGGACATGTCCCTACCAAAATTTTGGACCGATAATTGGATGTGAACAACATGATTATAATTTACTATACAGCAGTAGTTGTTGCAGCGGTCGCTTCTTTTCCTCTGGCCTGTTAGCTGCAGCTGCCTGCTCTTTTGTCTCCCTTTCACATAGCAGCGCATGGAACTGAGCTGCACTGTTTAACTCCACTCTCTGATTTTTCTGCCTTAAGTTCCTTCTTCTCTCTCTCCGATTGCTTGTTTTCTAGTCTGTATGTGTGCGCCTGTGTGGTTGGAGCGCGAAATATAAAACACTTATATAAATTAAGCTAGAATAAGGCAGCTACCAAAATTAATATTAGGCTACAAAACTAGTCCCAATTAAAAAACGTATCTACGCTAAAACAGGCGAAAGCCTCTGATTACAGTTCTGTAAAGAAGCAGGAGAGAGTTTGGATTTGTGGAACTTGAGAAATGAAAGTAACCAACGTTAGAATTTCTTTTTTAAAACTAAATATTCTGAGTCAGACAGGAGTTCAGAAAACTGCTGTTAAAATGAACAAAGACTAAACTATCAACATTTCTGATTCCGTTTCACCAATATTTCTTTGCTATTACTGTTTTCATTCTTGATGGCAGTTCAGGTATAAATAACAGCTTTTATTTCTTTTGTAGAACATAACAACACCAGAAGGATGCAAACTTTTTGTTTTCCACATAAAAATAGTGCTATTTAATTGACTTCTACTTCTTGAAATAGGATAAAGACAAACAGGGGAACTCTATTTACACTGATTATATTTTTCTATATTTTCACACGGTCCATAAGTAAATTAGTACAAACATTAATGTCTGGTAAATAATGCCTGTATCTGGCTGTTTATTTTGGATACTATTACATTACAGATAAGATAGTGTTTTGTCTTTTATAATTGTTAAAAGTGATTTTATATTTGATTAAACTTAGGCTCATTTTTAGCATTGTGTTTGTAGATGATGCCACTAAAAAAGAAATAGACATAAGGAGCTATTTAAACAGTCAGACAGTAAGTAATATAGGTTGATGATAAAAAGGTTGTGTTACATTAATCCTTTACTGTTAAAAACCCACCCATATTATAAAAACATTATATGATTGTAGGAAACATATAATGATGCAGGGCAGCCTCAAGTGAAGCAGCTGCCCTTCAGTGCTGCATGATGGAAGAAATTTTTTTGGGATGTTACCATAAAATTAGAGCTGCAACTAATGATTATTTTGCAAATTGATTTATCTGTCCATAATTTTTTTGATGAATCGATTAATAATCAGATAGCCAAAGGTTCCTTAAAGACGATTTTTTATGAAATTAAACCAGGTGAAAAAGAAACATTACCTCTTAAGGAGTTCTGGATGGAAAATATTGGCAGACAAAAACTTTTTCTTGTCTTAAATACAAAATGTTCATGTACATATTTTTTTACAATCTTTTTATAATTCCTGCTCTAAGTGGGTCGCTCTGTCGGCTAAAGGCACATTTTAGTGGCCCTATACTCCAGTTAATGATTAATCAATTACTAAATTAGTTGATGATTTTTTAACTAATTGATTAATATGGTTCATTGTTTAACCCCTGGATAAAATACATGAAATGAGCTACACAGTTTAACTACAGCCCAAATGTACAACTTGTATAGTAAAGTTAATATTTCAAAATGCTTGGTGTCAGTTCCTCTTAAAGTTCCAGTGTAAATGTAAATACAATACATTTATTTACCGTCCCTTGAATGTATTATTTTGCAGGATACAGAGAGAGCATATCAGATTAAAGAAATGAGAGTGGGTTTACCTCTTTTTACCTCTGCACAATTCTATATCTTCAAAAGAAAACAGAGGATAAATCCACATATAACAGACTTATTTAGACTATATTTGGTTAAATAGGAACTGGTAAGTTGAAATGCACACCTTTATAAAGTGGAAAAAAGTCCTAATTCCACATTGGTCAGAGCCAGTGATGCTTCAAACATTGAAAAACCACATCTAGTGTGTGTAGTGCTTATAAGATTTGTATTAATGTATGATGTAATATATAATCCATAAATGTAGATGTTTTTGACCCATCGCCATGCATTCTTTCATGTAAAAACTTTTTGCATTGTGCAAATAAAATGTCAATAAAGGGGCAACTTGTCTTCCAGAAAATGTGTCTGTCTGACTTGTTTTCTATATGTTTCCTGCATATCACTAACCTTTTGCCAAGCTCATGATGCTTTCTACAGCCATGGATAGACTAACAGAAAACAAATAGCAAACAGAAAGCAAAACAATGATCTGGCCATAATAGCTAGAACTGAGCCCAATATAAGGGAAACTGGCAGGTGGATGAGATAGTGATAATTAGGAGCTGGAAAGAGTTAAGCAGGTAAAGGCATGAGTAATTAAGTTCAGCCATCACAGCAGATCATGGCAGGGACATATTTTAACAAAGGCCAACAACATGCATTTACATATGTGCAATGAGAGCTTTACTATAAATGTTCTCAGTTATGCCACAGTTACGTGAGAGGTGCACTTACGTCAGGTTTTGGCAACAGATAAGCTTTTTCCATTTTCACAGACAACACAGTGCAGAACTGTTGGGAATCATTTCTGGTTTAAAATTATGGTAGAAGAGCAGTCTCATTGGAATATGCCTATTTTTGCACACCAAATATTAAACAGTAATTTTTTTTCCACATTGAATTCCTTACACTGAATTTTTATCTGGTAAAAAATTGCCTGCAAAATATTTGACTGCAAATGTGTTGACTTTTTGGTGAACTGAAGCCAAAGAAATCTACACTAGATGCATTTGAACTGTTGTGTCATGACACAACAGTTGGGCATAGCTTTGTTACGGACTAAATTAAGATAAATGAGGAGTTTTTCTTGTTAAATACATATGTTTACAAAACGTCAGGTAGCTACTAATTGAAAACCATTGAAGTTTTTCATCTAATCGGACTGGGTGAAAAAACCGAGCTGATCACAGCTAGTTCAGCAACCCTGTCTGCTAAGGCTCATGGTTTGAACCGGAAGAAATGGCCAGGGGTGGACTTTTATTTTTCTGAGTGAGATAATGTCATTGGCTAGAAGCTGCTCGACTGCATCAAGTGTAGATTGCTTTGGCTTCAGGTCACCAAAAGGTCAACAGTTGCAGTTGAAATTTTTCCAGGCAAATTTTTTGCAGGAGATTATTTTTGGATGGGAACTCTTTGCAGCTTAATTTTTACCAGATAAAAATTCAGTGTAACGAATTCATTGTGTAAAAAAAAAAAAAAATCAGTGTTTAAAATTTGTGCTAAAAAATGAATTGTTTAAAATACGGTGTAGAAGAAAAAATGCAGATTCCAAAGACACTCTTTTTCTTCCATATAAAATCACATTGCTGTTTTTAAAGCTTTGATTGTGTTGTTGATTGTCATCATTTCACTTTTAAAATCATTGCATACATCGTAAGTTAAGGTCTGCTCTTTTTATGAATAACCTCATCATCCAAAGGTCTTCCTGGACACATTTTGGGTTCTTAAACGACTCCTATCCAACCGTATGTGTTGTTGGTTCCACAGATACAGATCTCCAACAGCTAGCACTCACCATGCTCTGTGATGTGCGATTCATCTGATCGTTTCAGTGTTTTGGTTTGGAAAGCATTCCATCAAACTGAATCATTTCTGAAAGCCACTAAAATACTTGGTGACATGACATGAAAATACTGGAGAAAAAAAATCACTATCACTACACACTATCATGCTCTTCTTGTGCCTGTATAGGTAACTGTATGTTTCTTTCATACTGTTACTGCCTTATGTGCAGATTGGTGTCATATACCATTTTCATGTTGTTGTTTTTTTTTTCATCTTGTTTATGCATTGTTTCCTAAGAATGCAACTATGAATCTAAGCTCTTTTTTTTCTACCTTGTACTTGAGCATGTATTTTTCAACAGACCTTTTACTCATTTTATTTAAACACAAAAATCTTTGCTTTTCACTCCTTACTTTCTCAGAAATTACTAATTTCTTCTTTATATTTGACAACATGATGTAACTGCTGCAATAAAATTTTTTAAAAAATCAATAGCCAAGGGAGAATCTGTCCAGTTGGAGTGCACTTTATTTTTAGAATAAAACACTGATAGCATCATGGATGACAGAAAAGGGCTGGAAATCCTTGCAGATGATGGATCAGATCCTGAGCTGCAAAACATTTGCCGTCAATTTCCAATTTTTTTAGAATTTAAACTTCCATGTTTGAAGTTCTGATTGAGTTCCAATGCCATTTGCAATTTTATTGTTGTGAACCCAAAGCTCTAAAGTAGTACCGGTATTTAGCTGCTTAGAACTGAATTTTATTCAGTTCAGTTTAATTTAGAAGAACACTAGACCAGCATTTTGTATCTTATCTCCACAAACAGAATATTTTTTAAACCTTTTTTTCCTTTTGCATCGTTTCAGTCAAAAAGCTTATATGACTTTTGTATTTAAGTGCAACGCATACTGTAAGCTGTACTATTTTTATTTTTACTTAAAGGATTCATTTACATGTTTGCTTGCACCATTTTTTTCCAAGCTAAAAAATGTGAAAACTTTTGACACATAATAATCTCTTTGGTTTGTAGATGTAGATCACGCAATTGTTTTGCAACACTAATTATCAATTTTGTCATAATGGGTTTCAGGATGCTAGCCCATATGCAGAACACAACCGGAGGCAGGGAAAAAGTTCAAAGGTTTCATGAAGGATATGTACAAAAACAGGTCAGGTGGGTAATCAGGTCCAGGGGCTGGTCACAACTGGATTCACTGTTCAGAGGTTTGAGCTGAGCGGCAGAAGGGGGAACCAGGAGGGTCCAGAGGCTGTCGGCAGGCTGAGGACTTGGAGGAGGCTGAGCTTGGTTTAGGGCTTGCAGATTACGGGTTAGAGTTTCCCTTCCAGATTCTTCAGGGAGCTGGTTGGCAGATCTTTGGCAGGTTTGGTTCTTCAGGGTTCTTCTGAGATCAGACAGACCGATTTCCAACAGAGAAAATTCTTCAGGGGGTTTCTGGTTTCAGGCAGGTTCAACCGTGACTGACTAACACTCTGGCACCGGAGTGTGGTCCTCAGCTCACTTAAATGCTGGTCTCCTGATGAGGAGATGAGAAACAGCTGGTGAAGTCAGCTCCAGCTTCAGGAGATCCAATACGCCCTCTGGTGGAGAAAAGGTAGACAGAACCCCAGATCCCAACAGTAACAAAAAATCCCCAGGAAGGGATCCTCGGCGCCCTCTGGTGGGCAAGCCTCAGGATCCCAACAAATTCAAGTTGAGGTGCATTTCTAAGATGTTTTACCTGTCAGTAAAAATTCTTTAATAAATCATCTCTTGACAACATGCAGAAACTGAAAGCGACCCAGAAACTTTTTTCTGCTGAGGATTATGACCTAAAGAATGGCCCTAAGAAAAACTTTAGGTTACTAAGTTGCAGTGGAGTTGTGTGAAAAATTATCAGTTTGTTGTTTTTAATTGTATATGTCACAAACACAGTGGTGAATATTTACTAGGTCCATAAAAAGACACGTAAATATTTTCTAGAAAGCACTAAGAATAAAAAGATATGTCAACTAAATTATTCCTGTGAACTAAATTTCAGAGATCATCTAGAAATGCACCTCAACCCTTTAGATTGACCTGAGGAATAACATTTTATCCAGCCAATGAGAAGCATTGATCCTATGGAACTAACAGAAGCAATACTGTACATAAAGTAACAGTTTCCAAACATATTCATTTTATTTAGACCCTTTGGTTGATCCTGGTTTTTTAATCTGGATTCTGCTTATGATTTTTTTTTTTGTTTTTTTTTGTTGTTGTTTTTTTGCTGTTGAAATGTGTTAAAAACTGGTAAAATCTGGGCTAAGATATAAAACAAGCTAACCAAACACATCCACACTAGTGTGCCATCTCGGGTGACCATTGAAAATCTTTAAAAATCAATGTAATTTACATATTGGGAAAAAATCAGCTTTTTCATCAATAGAACATGTAAAAGAAAGTGTAAATAGGAAAGGGAAACAGTGGGGACAATGGGAACTGTCCAGCCAACCACAACGCTTATGTTCTATCAACACAATGGAAGAGAAGGAAATTTTGGCAACTCATAACCTGTTGACACTAGAGAGTCAAAGTTGGCTGAGGGGTTCTTCCTTTGCTTTAGATTCCGATGAATTCTAATTATAAAGCACTTGAGACAAAAAAAGGAGGCCAGGGTGGTGTACAGATAAAAGCAAAAAATTGAAAACATGAGTAGAGCTAAAACGATTCCAAATTAAGAGTAAGAAAAAGTATTGACAGTAAACCTAGATAAAACAAAACAAGAATGAAATGAAAATATTTGAAGCTAGAGAGGCTTTTTGCATATTTTCCCTCTGCATAGGTGGGTAATCCAACAAATTCCAATCATTCAGAAAACAACTATTTGTCTAAATTTCTCTACCTAAATGGTTTATTCTTTGACTAAGCTTAGGAGGGCAGCTTTCCGGCTGATGAAGAAACAACACTGAACTTTGTGTCCTCACCTTTGTATTTGGGGATGAGAAGTTAACATACACTTCTTTTCTTTTCTTTTTACAGTTTCCACCTCTCACATTTTGTAAATTCCGTATGAGTAAATTAAACTCTGCATTTAAATGTTCTAATCACAAGTTTATTGAAGATACGAAAATATTGCTATGTGCTTAATTCAAACTTGATAAAGGACAAATGAAAGTAGAATTGCAATTTCTACTAAAACAGAACTTAAAACCAACCTTGTATAGTGGTGGTATACTTAGTGGTATACAGCAGTGCCATCAAAACAAGCAAGATTTATTGTGGTGTGCTAATTCTGCTTTATAAACTTAAGATTCTGTTTTTAATTGCTTTGAAACACAGTCTTGTTATTGCTCCAATGTTAATTTTTAATAATAAAGTAAAAATCAACAGGTTCATGATAAATGAAGCCTAAATATTAAGAAAAAGTATCAGTATTGATATGGGTGATACTAAAACTTGGTATCGGATAAGGGATAAGAAAATCCCTTATTTTTTAAATTACAAAGATTTTGACGTCATTTCTTTTGCGGATCATTTGTAAAAGATCATCTTGAATTAGTTGATTAAATATTTTTATAAAAAGGAGACATGCTAAATATGTAAAAAAAAAATATGTTAAAATTACAAATCTTCTTTCTTTAAAGTAACACTGTGTAAATTTTGACCCATTTATTAGCTTAA
>NW_015151329.1:0-20422 GCF_000732505.1 Cyprinodon variegatus
AAGTAATTGTATCAATACATTTCTCCTAATTGTCTTTTCTCTTTGTGTAAGTTTTTCAGATTGAAATATTCAAATCTTTAACATTGGAAAATTAAGGTTTGGAAATTTCATTTTTTGACTGATATAATTTTATATTTTTCATGTAGTATATTCAGTTTATCATTAAAGCAGGTCATTATACATCAAAACGTTTTGGTTTTGATGTATAATGCAAATCACAGTTTTCCAAAATGCAAAGAATCTGCCCTACCTAGCTTAGCTGGTGATCAGTTTATGCTGTTGTAATACATACATGGACAGGGGATGATATATCGAAATAGGTTTAAACCTTCTTCAAACACAGTACAACTCATAACAGGTAGATCATGTGAACACTGTGTGGGGTTTCAGTATAAAACATTAATGACATGAGAGAATGCAAAATATTAGGTCCAGGCATCATGAGGAGATTAAGAAAAAACTCAAGAAAATTGGTTTTAGGTGTAAGGATTAAGGTTTGTTACTAGTTTTAGATACCTCCACCATGCTCCGTCTTTCAGCTAGCTGGAAAAGTTTTCAGAAAAAAGGAGTCATTATTGAAGACCTTTTTCTCCCATGTTCAGCTTTGATAGCCTCCCTTCAAAACATTCTTGTACTAACAGCGATTTTAGCAACCACTTATAGCACTATATGTGGAGATAAAGTCAGAAATAGCTATTTTTTCTTAGTAATTGGTGGAAAATTGCAGCATAGGAGTGCTTGTATTGGCCTTACATTCATCAGGTAGACAGAAAAGCACTTCAAATGAATGCTAATGCTGCTAAGATGCCCTGGCGACCCTAAGGTAATGATGTCAAATTGTGTTTACAACTTGTTCTTCTGCCCCTGTTTGGCCTAGAATATCAGTCAATTCAACCAGAAGAGGACAATAAAAAATGTATGACTTATTCTTATTTGATGGGTGAAAGGAGGCAAGGAGAAAAACCATAACAAAGATAAAGCAAACAATGGCTTAAGCTCTACAGCAGCAAAGTACTGTCAATCAAAAGTCGATTATCAGGCGGATGAATGGACATGGTTTTTCTGTTTTTTTTAGATATAAATCTTAAATTGTCCCCTTGAGAAGGTTGACTTAGCAACAGATCAATGCAGGATTGTTCATTCCACCGTACATTCTACTTCTAGATTCAGTGCATCAAGTAATCAGAACCTCATGTTGTTTGATAAAGCTTTTCATGATCTGCAGTTGTTGATAGAATGTGTATGCAGCAAATATATTTATGGATTTCAGCAGCAAAATAACCAATAGCATGAAACTCTCCTTTGCTTCCAGAATAATAAATATGTTGAATTTGTATTGCAAATGAACTTGCAAAATGTTTAGGCTTATATTTGGTACCAACCTAAGAATTAAGTACAAAATAAGAATTTACATTTCTTTGCTAAAACGTTAAAAAATATAAACCTGAACTTTATTTATCTATACTGGATAATATATTAAAATATCTCCTCTGTTGTTTTCTTAAGGGATGGTTTTTGCTATCTGCAACATAGCTTTTTAGACCATCCTGTTTGCCTCAGTAGAGAAGATTGTGAGAACGAAAACATGAAGCATTTGTATCAGATTATACATCATTATTCAATTGTTTTTTCCACTTCAGTGTGGGAAAACACTTATGAAAAAAGAGGATTATAAGCGGAGTCTGGGAAAGTACTGTGTGCCAGAAGATATCTGGGGAATTCCTGAATAAATTAAGCCCACAATTACAGACAAATATAGATGCGTACACATACAACCACACACAATTAAGCAGACAAATGGCTGACCCGCAGTGTTCCCATGACATCTGTTACTTGCACGTCCAGTTGGTTGAGCAGAAAAGACACAATGAGCTATACTAGGATTATGGAGGAATACACAAGCACAGAAATAGTTTAGTGTAAATTTTTGGTAACTATTTTGTCCTCCTTTTTATTGACTGGTCCTAAGAAGCACTTTTATTACTGAAATACTGGGACCTACAGTACAAAGACTATTTTATCTTACTGCAAAGATAATTTTCCTATTTAAAATAAGCAAAGCACTATGCTTTATTTTTTTACTACCACTGACACATTCATTTAAAAGAACAAAACCAACTCCATTTCTTGTTTTTTTTTTTTTTTTTTGGTTTTCAGCATTCAGCTTTAGGGCAATTTATTTGACTTATCTTTTATTGCACTGCAGGTACAAATACTTTAGGGAGGGAAGCTATGTGACTGATGTTTTTAAATGAAGTTTTCAGTATAAATTGTAAAGAATTTGTGGATTTGTCTCCTTCAGTGGCATTAAAACATAAAAAAATGAAATAAAATGAACTTCTGCAAGATGAAAAACATTTGATGGACATTATTTTCTATCCCACTGGAGAGTGCATTAGAAAACTTGTCGTAAAGTTGTGAAAACTTTACTTTAGATCAGATGAACTTCCACAAAAGTTTCAAATTTGAGAAATGCTGCTGCAACACCAAAAAAAGAATAGCGAACGAAATACCTGAATAACAAAAAAAACAACATTACAAAGAAACAAGAATTAGTATATCCCAAACCACAGTATTCTCTAGAATCAAATCATTTAAATATCAGGACAACAGGTAAGACATCTGTTTTTCTTTTCTTGCACAAGGTTTAGAGCACTTATGCCAAATTTTGGCCCTCAACAGCCGCTGTCCTGCAGGTTTTAGAGGTTTTCTGTTCCAGCACAGCTGATTTTCATTGATTGTTGATTTGCAGTCTTTTGCTGAACAGCCATTTTCAGAATCAGCTGTGCTGAAGCAGGGAAACCTCTAAAACCTGCAGGATAGCGGCCTTTGAGAACTGATTTTGGGCATCCCTGGTTTAGAATTGAGGTCTCGTATAAAAATATGATTTTAAGTTTGTTCTATTAAAAGAAAGCAAGCAAGTTTCAAGTTAAAGATCAGGGCTAAAACAATTCTTCGGATCAATTGTGATTGATCGATAATTTAGTAATCAATTAATCATTAACTGGAGTGTAGAGACTCTAAAACATGCCTAACAGAACCACCCACTTAGAGCAGTAATTATAACAAGATTAAAAATAAAAATAAACATTTCGCATTTAGATAAAAAAAAAAAAATAAGTGTCTGTCAATATGCTCTATACAGAGCCCCTCAGGTGGAAAAGTTTGAGTTTCGCCTGATTTTATTTCTTAAAAAGTCTTCTTTAAAGAATGTTCAGCTATCCGATTATTATTCCATTAATCAAAAAAATCTACAGATGAATCGATTTGCAAAATAATCGTTAGTTGCAGCCCTAAAGAATTAAACTTTGTATGTATGAGTTAAAACTACACTATGCTGGATAACGTGAAACAATATATTTTTTCCCCCAGTTTTAACAAAATAAATCTGTTAATTTAAAAACAACAAAACAAAAAACAGAATGATTATGATCAGACAGCAGGCTGCAAAAAACTGTCAAACCAGTTCAAAGTTCCTTAACAGATGATTATGACGATGGTAGCTTATAAAGACAGTTATAGCTGTTTAGCCTGTCGTTAATGGCATCAGTGTCTTCAGCCTACATTGATGGTTTAACAGAAACAACAGTTTCAAGAACAAGAAGCCATAAATTAAAAATAAATATTTCATTTAGGTAATGCTTGATCCTCCCCATTTTGTTCTCTATTTCTGTGAATGACCTTACAAAAAGTATTTGAACTAGTACCATTTTATTTGTACAAGTACCATTATTTAAACTAGCAGTGTATGTGAACACTTAACAATCACCATCAGCTAAGCTTTTATCTCCAACAGCAGCTCTAAAACAAGAATTTAATAAAAGATAGGTTTGTATGGGATTTAATGGTAAATAATCAGCTGTATGCAGAACTTAGATCTATCTAAAATCCACAAGGGGCTATCAAGTTGAGTGTAGGTTTGTAGGACCCAAATGCAGAAATGGAAGCTAAGGTGGTTTCTTACATGTTTGATCGCAAAAGGGTCGCCACTTAAGCAAAAACAAAAAAAATAAAAACACTTACATAGCAAAAATCCAGGGAAGTCAGGGAAAACAGAAGATAAGGAGAAGATGAGAAGAAACGGGAGAACATGAGGAGAAGAGAAACAACGAGGAACGAGCAAAGAGTGACTGAACAGAAAGAGTATACAGTATATGGGAGACAGAAACAATGGGAGGACTAATTGGCAGATGAGTAACAGGTGTGGAGAGAAGAATCTAGAAGGGAGCTAGGAGAAGTAAACTGACACAAAAGGGCAACAGAGAGGTAGACCAGAAATACATGAAAACTGGATTACTGGAATAACAAAAATGGAAATAAAACCAATGAAAACTCAAAGAGAAATCTTAAACAGAACTAAAACCATGACAGGGACAAGTTTGAATAAAAGTAAAAAAAAAAAAAAAAAGGAGGGTGTTTGATGCTAATATGACATTTTATGACTGTTGAAGCACTGAGAGAATATGAGGAATCATAAATAAAACTACAAACTGGTAAAGATTACACCTAAAGCTAATTTTTTTTTATCATCTAACATTTTTGGGGAAACAATTAATAATCAAGTGTTGACGCATTTTTAGTGATGAGCTGTTTAAGGAGTTTTTTTCCTAAGATTTTAGAGCTCATCATAGCTCTGAAACTTGTCTGGTGAAAGTTACTGATGATATTCTCATGGCCTCAGATACTGAACTTGTGTCTATACTTGTCCTGTCTGATCTCATTATTACATTTGATACAGTGGATGCCAATTTCCTAGAAAGACTGGAAAGGGGATTCTGTGAACAGCAACAGATTGGTTTGAACTAGGGGTGCAAGTTATTAACTAATTAATTAATCTACAGTTGATTGATCTTATTAAACTACTAAAGATGAATTGATAAGAGGCCTATACAAGAGAAAACCTGAGTATCAAGAGGATCTTTCCATTAATAAGAAGGGCTAACTATTTTTTTTATAGCATAGTGAAATAATACAATAGTATATGATTATATTTTAACAGTTTAACAAAAATACCTTTCTTACTAATTATTAAACTAGATTTTTTTTAGAGAATATAATACAACAAGAAACTATAGGATTAATACACACAAAAGCCTTTCCCAGCTTGTCCTTTTCTATTATAGTACAAATATTTTTCGCAATACACCAATTTGTTGGAAGATTTGCAAAATGTATGTGGAGCCAACATATATGCATCTGCTGTGTGGTGCTATCACATCATTATAAACCATAGTTTATGAGGAAATTTCGATATTCCATGCTAACTTCAAGAAATCCTTAATCCTTAAAATAGGTCCTACTTGACAAGATACACCACATAATGCACCTGTGAGTCTACATTTTATTTCAGAGAAACAACAGACACATTTTACTCAGTGCCTGGTTAAAAATACTGGTAAAATAATCTCCTTTGCGGGATCAAAATTATCTAGTCCACCACTTTCAGTCAAAGCAAAAAAGAACACAGTCCATTCTCTAAAACAGCAGGTAGAAATTCAATCTGAGTGACAAAAGAGCATTACAAAGAATCACAGAGACAAGGAGACTTTAAAAAAAGCTGCTTATAGTCAATGTTTTTTTTTCTTACGAATATAAGGGTGTTGTCAGTCGCTTATAAAATAGCTAAAGGCTGTTAAAAAATTCCAACAAAGAGTAAGAACAAAAATTGTGCTTCTCATCTTTTAGCAAAGAAGGTGCAAACAATAATGCTTCTATTTTTATCCTCAAGTTCCTTTCTTTTTCAAGTTAAAAAGTGAGAATCTAACGGTTAACAGTGTCCTAAATATAGGTGGCATAGAGAGATCATTGCCCATGTATGCAACTGTCTAGCACATCACCACAGGTGTAAAAGTTATGTGAAGTTAACAAGAGCAGTCATGTCAGCTAATTACGTTTTTTCTGTCTTTAAGCTGTTAGAAACTATGTTGTAGGGTTAGCATTATACTTTCCAGACTTAGATTTCACATTAGTTGCTTTGTTTCTTTGATTAATTAATTGGTAAAGGGTAATTTATTAGGGCAACTTATCTTCATTTCCTGTCCATTATTTTAATTGAATGTGTTTGAGAAATGCAAACCCCTCCCATCACTACAATAGGTGCCACCAGCTCTCCCAGTCTCCCACAGAGTTTGACTTTAATAGCAGTAAGTATGCATTATTTTTATGTGTGGAACACTAAAAGTTACTGTTATGTGCTGTCGCAAATAATACCTTTTAAACACACCTCGGGTGCCTCTTACTTTGAAATGGGAGTTTGAGCTTCTCCTCGGCTTGAATCCTCCTCGCTGAAGCTCAGCAAAAGCTGTTATTTACGTGAATTGGTTAAAGGGAAAATCAATTCTGCATTCTGTGGGTAATTCTGGACAGCTTAATGAGTGTTTGTAACACAAACAATTTTTCCCTTTGGATAAAAACGGTGAGTGAAGAAAAGAAAAGAGAAAACTGTAAAGACCAGAAAAGCAAACACATCCAAATTTGCTTTGCAGTTGGTCATTCTTGTATTCTTTTTTGTCAGTTTTTTTTTTTTTTTTTTGTCTCCCAGGGTAAAATTGGTATGCTGCTCTAAAGTGTAAAAAAAACACACATTAGCATCATAAAGCAACGTTTGATGCCTCTACTGTATGTTTGTCACTGCCAAGGATGGTCAACAATTTTCAAGCAAGCGCTGTTGCTGTGGTAATTGTTTTATCATTATTTTTTATCATCCGTATGGAATAGATTCGGACCAAGTGGTGACAGACTGTAGGCGGACAATGCCTGCCTGGATCCAGCCCTCAGTTTTGTTTGCACCCACATTAGTCACATGGGATGGGACAACAATTGAGTCAAGGCATAAATGGGAATATATGAAGCCATGCCAGACTTGTAAAACGCAGATGATTTTTGCTGTTTTATAAATGTATGGATAAATTATTCCACAACGGCCTCACTTATGTTTCACAAAGCCTTGTAAAATGTAGGCTTGGATAATTGCAGCAATGTTATGGGAAACTGGGCCAACACCCGACCACTCACACAGTGAATTTTCTTTTGATGTACCTCTAACTTTCATGAACATGAAGGAAGACTTAGCTACAAACCGCTTGGGAAGGATATATGAAAATCTTTTTTTTTTTTTTTATTGTGAATTGATGTTATGAAGACTTTTTGAAGTGGTGGCTGTGTGATGGTGGCTTTTTTAAAGATGGAAAACGAGAGGCACATGAGAGATATGTACAAATAGATAGAGCCCTTTGTTGTCCACACACATTGACGAAGATCTGAGGGGGAAAAAACATTTTCTAAAAGCTTAAAGTAGGGGGTCAGGATCCTTTAAAATCTATGAACCATTTATGTCCACAGCCATACCAAGTAATATCTGTTATGAACCTCAAAGGCAACCCTTCAAATAAAGGCAACATATGCTTTATCTGCCCTATATATTTTTATCATTAAACACTAAATTTAAACTAAAATGGTTAAATCAATAAAGCACCTTCATAGCAAAAATGAAAAAGCCTCACTTTCAAATTTGTTGCTGTCAAAAACTGTTCATGAAATACCTCTCTGGGTGAATAGAGCTTATTCAGCCAGCTGAATGGACCAGACAGCTGAATGGACTCTAACTTCTTTTAATGCCTACATCAAGTGTATATCTTTCATGGATGAGATTGTAAAGCTCACGGAGAGTGGTAGGAATATAATCATAATATTTTTTTTTTCTAAAATTGAGAAATTGCTTTTGTTGGTGGAGTGCTTTAGCTGTGTCAGTCCCCTTGAGCAGCAACCCATTGGAATGTCCTTGGCCAATATCAACATTTTTAAAATATTTAAAGATAAAAAGTAGAGGCTTTACACCCACCTTTTATGTATTGTAGTTGTACTGATATATATGCAGATCATTTCTCTTTTACATTTAGAGTAGAATACATATATTATTCAAGTAATGATTATAAAATGCTTAATTTTAGAGAGATTTTTTTGTCCCTCTTTTAACGTTAAAATGTCACCTGGCTACTAAATTTTGTAGCAAATAGCTGTGGTTCCATAATACAATATTTTATTGTAGAATGTTTTTACTGTTGATTTTCGTTCAGTAAATGAAGCACTGCGTTTGATGATAATTCAAAATGTATCGACAAAACGTTAAATTATCTTCTGCTCTTAAGTGAAAAAAAGAGTCAGTGCTGCACAAACAAAATATTTCTATTACAATTAAATACAGTGAAACAGGTGACCTCAACACATCTACATTTCAGCAACCTTAAATGGGCAAAAAGAATGGCCAAAACTATTGCAGTTACCCATTGTGCAGTAACCTATATTACTGTAAAGTCTATCAACACAGTCACTTAGGTGTAACATGTAAAAACATGCAGAGGTGTCAAGTAATGAAGTACAAATACTTCGTTACTGTCCTTAAGTATATTTTTTAGGTATCTATACTTTACTCCATTACTTAGTTTTCTTCCTGCTTCTGACTTCTACTCATTACATTTTCACACAAGTATCTGTACTTTCTATTCCTTAAATGTTTAAAACAAAACAACAAAAATGTTAGTCATTACTGTTGGCTTCAGTTTTATGTTTATAAATATTTATTTTACATGATGTGTGATTGGATGAGTCATATAGAATAGAATTCAACTTTATTGTCATTCCACTGTCACAAGTACAGAGCAACGAAATGAATTCTCTGCATTTAACCCATCCCCTTGGGGAGCAGTGGGCTGCCATTGTGCAGCGCCTGGGGAGCAGGGTGGGGTTAAGGGTCTTGCTCAGGGACCCAGAGTGGCAGTCTGTGGGAGTGGAGGATCGAACTCACAACCATTCCCCCGCAAACGCAAGCACTCATTGGTTAGCTATTCGTTAAATTTGTGCTGATGCCAGAGGAAATCATCAGAAGCAAGCAGGTGTTCTTCAAACTGTAAACGCAAATTGTCTATGCCATGCTACAATGTTGGATTCAGAAAGAGATGTTGAAATGTCTGAAAGGTCGGACACAGGCGAGAGCGTATTGGGAGATTTAGCTGGAGACCAACAAGACCTCCCTCATCCTTGGCCCTATCTCAAAGAATTTTTCGAAATTAATTATGGCATCTGGCTTTTTTTTTTTTAAAGGTTACTTTATACTTTTATACTTTAAGTAGTTTCTTGAGCACATACTTTTTCACTTTTTCTTGAGTAAAGAGGTCAGGTTGATACTTCAACTTTGTGTGTGTTTTTAAACTGCAGTATCTATACTGCTACTTAAGTGACAAATGTGTGTACTTTTGACACCACTGAAAACATGTCACAGTTTTCTTTTTGAGTTTTCATTGGTTTTATTTCCATTTTGTGTTGTTTTTCTGCTTGTATTTGAGTTCTTATGTATTTCTTGTTTACCCTCTGTTGCCCCCTTGTGTCAGTCTCCTTCTCCTAGCTCCCTTATAGATTTTGCTGTCCACACCTGCTTCCAATCTGTTGATTACCCCAGTCTTTGTTATGTTTGGCATATATATTCCTCCTCTTCAGTTACTGTTTGCTGGTTTCTTGTCATTTCTTTGCACCTCATGTGTATTTTTCCTGTCGTGTCCTGGTGTTTGGTTTTCTGTATTTTGTTTTTGAACTTTGCTTCTGTTTGTCTTTGAATCAACATTAAATTTAGAAGAAACCACCTCAGCTTCCTTCTCTGCATTTGGGTCCTCTAAAAACCTCCTCACAATCTGACAAAACACATTTTGGAACTACTTTTGGTTTTGAAATCAAGTGTGCCATTACCTTTTTGCAATATCCAAAGTCTATTAATCTTTTGAGAAGTGCAGAAATATGGGGGCTGACATCACTGTTTTTTTCGTTTACCTTCCTGCTTCATGGATCGATCCACTTGATCATCTTGGTGCCAGAGGTCACAAAATCAGAGAAAAGGACACTTATTGAAATACATTGTTCACAAAACAATAGTACTCGACAAAGTAGTTGTAAGTTAAGGAAAGGAAATGTAGTTTTTGATCTGCGGTGTTTGCTCAACACTGCATCTAGTGGTGAAAACTTGCTTATTACTTCTTTGAGCAAATGTTAACAACATCATTCAGCTGAAAAGCTGACTGTAACCTTTTAACAAATCGGAAATTTCTAAAACATATTTATATGAAATATTTCACTGGAATAGACATTTTAAGTTTGATAAGATCCAACTACACATATATAATCAAAAGATACTGTTTCAGCCTTCTCTAAAGAAAGAAACATATCTTGCAGTAATGTCTCTGAAAATATCCCAGGTTTCCCTATAGGACTGGTTTTCCTAAACTGACAGGGTGGAAAGGAATCTTAGGTATCATTTTAGCACATCATTAACAAAGTATTGTAGGTGACATGCCAAAATGATATATTCCAATGTAAAATGGTTTACAATGAAAGAAATATTATAAACCAATACAATTTTAAGAGACTTATCCTTGTATCAATATGTGAGTAAATGTTTAGCATTTTATAAGACCTATGACTTTTATTGTTCTGCTATATTTTCACGATTGCTTAGAGATTCTGCTGATGTCACCAAAGCCATGCTATAGTGATAAAGACCCTTCTAAATCAGCTAAGAAGGAAGTAAACTTTTGGAATTTATCACAAGCTCCTTATAAGCTTGTAACAGCGTACAAGAAGATGATGTTCCTGTACATATTTGGATTTTGTAGTGGATCAAGGAAGTTAATACAAATGACAGCCTCCAACATCAAGCTTCAGTGTAGTAACAAAGATGTTGGTCAGCCTTGAAGATGGAGACAAATTTGTCTCTTTTGCAATTCTACATATGTTTAATTTGCTAGTAATGTTTTATTTTGTATATTTTTTTTTACTGATTTGTTTTTTTTTCTATCACAGATGTGAATGTATGCTTTGTAAAATATTTTAAATATCTGATGTCAGATAAAATAGAGGACTGGCTAGTTATTAGCCTTTCTCAGATTTAATGATATATTTGCTTTTTTTTTTAATTCTCCACCACATAATATCTTTCTAATAGAGGAAAGAAACCATTCGATTATAGCTTCACAGAATGTCACTTCAAAAGATCTGAGCTTTCCCTTTAATGGTAGGGGATTGTATTCCATACACATAAACAAACATACACGTGTGAGGGCACACATTATGGGCCCCGCTCCTCAGGAGCTGGCCCTTCTGTGACATTTTTAAAGGGCAGGAGCAGCATCTCCCACATAAAGTGCGCACAATCACACAGACATCGCTTTGACCCCCGCATCAGGAGGTGTCAGCATAGCCCCCCCGTTCAGGGGTTCAATACTCAGATTAGCATCAGGAATAAGGATTAGCTCACTCCTGCAGGGTTTGGACAGCAAACACTCGTTTCACCAGGCTATCCCACAGCCCTCAGGGGAGAGCCACACAACATGACACAATAACCTGTAAATCCATGTGCTTGAGACACACAGGTTGTTAGACTTTGCTTTTGGATGGAGTGGGTTAATATTTATGACAAGCTAACACTTCTTTTTTATGTTTTGAAAACAAAATATTAGTGTATACTCTTTATTACTGACTCAATATATATAAAAAAAACTTTATTTCTGAATTTCAAAACCTGTAAAAGTGCTTTAGCGTACCTTTAATTTTTCACACTATCTCACATTAGTCATTGTACAGTACTGAATATGGTTACATTTTTCTGTGATAGACGTAATAGACATAATAATTAATAAATGATGGAAAAAAGGATCCAAGTATTTCAGGTTTCTTTTATTTAAGTCTAAATGGTGTGATGTATAATTTTTTCACCCTGAGATTAAGCAATAACATTTCAAAGTCACCATTTTATAAAGAGCCAACCTGTGTGCTCTTTAATCATAGCATAAAAGCACAATTTCTCTGTAAAAAACAAACAGGAGCCAGATCAGTAATAAGGTTGTACAGTTTAAAGCACGGTCAGATTATTATACAGTATCTGCAGTATTGTCTAATATTGAAAGTTTTGCACATTTAAAAATAATGGTAAACATGCATCCCAAAGTCAAATTTGGTGTTTTTAGGATCCTGCTTTTAAGAAGCCGAAAAAATCTAATTAGAAAGGGGCTATAGATAGAGCAATTGTGAATTAAAAAAGTTGTACTGTGTTTTTTCAACGTTTGGCATATACATAAAGTATTCATAATCAGTCTAAAGCTTATGTCCAACGACAGCCTAACTTATGTATAACGTACGGCAGCTTAATGCCCAGGAAGTGATGCACAAGCATCATTTCCTGGGCATTACGAAGCATCAGTTAAAGCTGCTCCCCTCAGGCGCATCGCTGCTCCCCTCATGTGCCCGGAGGCCCCTGGTCTGCATAAAAAGATCTCTTTGATCGTGGTATTAACCTGACTGCTGTTCCCCGCCCACCCCAAAAAAAAGAATAAATAAAAAGAAAAGAAAGAAAGAAAGAAAGTTTGCAGTCGCAGCAGAAGTTTGTTGGCTGTGGGCTTGAACGCAAGGAGGATCCATCACACTCACATTAACGTTCACCCTATGTTGGGGATAAAATCTGGAGGAGAACTGACGGTTTTCTCCTGTGAATCCCCTTTTATACCAAAACGCTGCCAATATGCCATTATACAGTAGCTGTTAGAGAGAGAGAGAGAGCTGTTAAGTTAGAAACACTTTCAGTGGTCGTCTGGAACACACGTTGATAAGCTTTGGAGATAAGTTCTTGATAAGTTATGCACAAGTTAGTCATAGGGCTGGATAAGCTAAACACCACAACTTCGATCAGATGCCTTACCTGTAACTGATGCCCCACATTTGGCATACGTTGGCATACATCGGGAAATTTTTAGTGTACTCAAAATTTCTCACCGTATGTCTACATGTGCTTCAGCATACTCATAACATATACAAAACGTACCCATAGCTTATCCAAAATATACCAGCGTTCTTGCCAGATTTTTCCTACGTCAGGCATACACTGGTCAAAATGATCAAAGTTGGACAGGGGCTTTAAATGTTCATAGTTGCTTATGCAATCTGATGAAAATAGTCAAGTCTCTAGATGAGCTTACGGTCATAAAGACATGCCAGAAAAAACACCATTATTGGTCTGATAAAGGACTACAATGATTCTGCATAAGAACAGGAGGTGGATCAGCTGGGCCACCATAGGGTCTGTCATGGTCTTGTTTCTGTTTCTGTGAGTTTTCAGTTTCACGTTGATTGATGTTTTTCTTCTTTTTATAGCTTTATTGGTTTAATTCCTATTTTGTTGTGTTTTTGGATGTATTTGAGTTCTTTTCTTTGTTACCCTCTGTTGCCCTCTTGTGTTGGTTTCCATTTCCCTAGCTCCTTCTAGAAGCATCTGTTCACACCTGCTCCCAATCAGCTTGTTAGTCCTGCCTTTTTTCAGTCAGCCATAAATACTCTCACTGTGCAGTTCCTTGGTGCTGGTTCGTCTTTCCTCGTCTTCCCCTGGCTCCTTGTGATTGTTTTCCCTGATGTCTCCATCGTTCTGGTTTAACTTTTTTAAGTTGGATTTTTGGATTCCTGCCTCTGTTACCTGTGAACATTCAATTAAAACTACAAGAACTCACCTCTGCCTCACTGCCTCTGCATTTGGGATCTCAAATCTCAATCCCTGACAGGGCCAGAACCACTTGGAGCTTTACGGGCTAAACAACCTCACACACACCCTCCTCTCACTACCTTTAAAAATTCTCAATGTTCTATGGATCAATTGCCTATCTGGAAAAGATTTCTACCTACAGGTTGGCACTTCAGAGCCCCTCACAAACATTTTGCCCCCAGGCTTTACCTCTGATGAAATCTTAATGGGCAGATCAGAACCATGTATTTGCACCAGTTTAACTTTGTCAGATATTAGAAATTATTAAGACTAACATGACAGGAGAAAACATACAAATGTGAGACCTGAATTGTGTTGGTCACAGCATTGAAACATTATAGGATTAAAAGACTATCAACAATAAAACACTAAAATTATTATGAAATTGTTCTAAAAATATATATAAAAGATAATTTTGGGCTTTTGTCAAAATATTTGTTATACTTAATAAGACAAAACGTGTATTTCTTATTTCTTTTTATTTTATTTTTTTTTTCAAATGTCTTAACTGAAAGCAAAATTAAACTGATGTCAAATTTTCTGTTTGTGCACAGAAACTAGGTGAATAAAGCTAATATTGATTTTGGTTTAGTTTCTGTTAAGTATTGACGGTGATGAAATTAATACAAAAGCAAACCACATTTTCAATTTATATGAATAAATTTCCCTTTTACCCGGCAACTGTGATGTTCATGGTGGCATATAGCATATAATTATCGTCAATTAAAGAAATGAAAAAGGGGTATAGATCTTACTTGGACAGTCCCCTGACAATCAGATCACAGTGAATTGGAACATTGCATAGATCTAAACCAACTATATTGAATTACCAAGTCATTTATGTAAGAGTAAGCCAAATTATTCATGGCTGTAGATATCTGAGGGATTTTGACTGACAGTCCATGAAGGTTCATAAGGACTGATCTGATGAGAGCCTTAAATGGGGTCTCTCTAAGAAACTTGTAGGATTTTATAACAGGTAACAGGATCAGGGCTGAAACAGCAATAGCAGAATCTTTGCCCTGTTCCAAATTATTTTCTGAACATTTCAACTGATAAAACAAACTAATATATTGAAATAGAACCATCTTAATGTACTTACCTTTTACTAAATTAACATGAATTAATGTTTGTATTGACACCAGTTAATTAATTTAAATATAAACAAATTATAATTTTCACATTTCATTTGACTTGACTTCAAAAGTAATTTCCATTTCCCATCTTACAAACTCTATAAAAAAAAACACCTGGCCACCAGATTACTTTAAATGCATTTATTAATTGTTAATATAGCCTTAAATGGTGTAAATCCAGGTGGTGTATATTGACGTTAACTAAACTCGGCAAGCAGTAGTAGTTAGAGTCAATCATTAAAACGCTCACCAGAACAACCCTCCCGCTGCCAATGACGGCCGGGTATCCAGCATTTAACTCGAACAAAACTCCACACTGCACCTTCAAGCAATGTTTGTTTCGCTTGAACGAGCGAGGGCTTTTAATAGCCAACGTTAGCGATTCATTGTTATAACATTATCTGAAAATGCGTAAACCCTCTCAGACGTCAGCTAGCTAATATTAAAGGCATACTATGCAACATTTTTCAGTTAATTAATGTGTTCCATAACGTTTTGGATGATTAAATGAGTCATTTCAGGTTTAACAAAGGTATTCTCGGCCGCCCTGGTGGTCTGTGGGGGAAATACTGCACTTGCAATTACAGGAGCACCGACCCGCACCCACAGGCTCAGAAGTCTTGCGAGAGTCGGTCTTGCTTTACAGCGAGAACTTGGCTAACTACAATCTTTGTTATTTAGACACATGCATAACAATGTATGAAAACATGCTAAATTTTCAAACTCAAAAATTGAACAAAATAGTCACTTACCGCAGTAGACATGGTGATTCGTTGCGTTCGCCTGTCTGCTAAGCTCAAAACAACTGCGCCTGGCTTGACGGAGAAACCAGGAGAACAGCTGAGCATATTTACGACAGTGCACTTTTACTTTCGCCCTCTGGGGGGGCCTCGCTGGAAAATCAACCCTGGTTGCATAGTATACCTTTAACTAGTTACCCAGCCATCTATAACATTGATTATGTGTAACTGCTTTACTACTTGCATTTATTTATGTGTGAAATCCACCTAGGATGTAGAGACAAAGAAAATGGGGCTCTCTCTCGATCTAGGACTTGGACTTGATCACATGCTCTGACTGCTTGCAAAGCGCACTTTACATGTGACTCAAACACAAAAAATTACCTGCAAGTCATGAGTAGATATAAGAAAATTTTTTTTTGGTCCTTTGTACATGTATTAAGTTCAGGTTAAATCAGACTTGATGTCTCAAAATCCAAAAAGAATGAGTTACACAATCAAATCAATAATTTTATCCAGTGTACAGTGACAGTCATTAGTTTGAATGAACAGCTACATCTTACACTTTTTTCAGTGCAGTTGGTGTAGATTGGTGTGCTATGTAAGAGTCTTCATGGATATGTAGCTGTATTGATCATCACTAGAAAGTTTCTTAAACAGTTTAACTGGTATGAGGTCTCCAAAAGAAGGCATAGACAAAGAGAGAAGGCCAAGTTCAACTATCAAACTCAGCTGCAACCCACAAGTCATGGATGCTATGGGAAAGACAGCTTACCGAGGTGTCATCCAAAGCCATCTGTTTTAAAAGTAACACTGGAGAACTACTTACAGATAAAGCAGAACTAATATAGAAGTCTGATGATGATCTAAACTGATATGCCGATCATCAGTAACCCTCAGGAGCAGGGTATCTAAGCCGTGTCTTTGTAGAAATCCTGACTGAATTTATCAAACATGTAATTTATTATGGCATTCGGCAGCTTCCCACTGTAGACAGCTGAATATTATAATTTTCTGACATTTCTAAGCCTTTAGTAAATTATCTCTGCAGTGAAGTACGGAATAGGAGAAAAAAATGCTTCGGCAACCAAAAAAAACTCTCCTCCATCCTTGACTGCCTGTGCAGTCTTACATAACGATGCCTCGCATGCCACCTCACAGCGAGTGAACTTGTGCAGTATCAATGAGAGGCATCTCCTATGTTTTTCACATTCGCAGATTTAGCAGTGGATGGCTGTCTTGAAGTAAGCACTTTTTCAGTCAGTCAGTGCTGGATCATTGATTTTTACTTATGCCAGGTCCGTGGAAAGGGCAAGCTAAAAAGTGTCTAAACAAAGCTGCAGACTACTCAACAGCTTTGGAGCATTGCTGCGTGTCAGACCTCAGTGTTTGCTTTGTTAGAGACGCGTTTGTCCCATGGTCTGCCCTGTTTATATTTAACAAGGAAACCTGGATGCCTCTGCAACCACTGTGTGCTTTTTGTTTAGAAAGGTTAGCAGAAGAGCAATGGCTTAGAGAATGGGATCAACGCAGCAGGTTTGGCTGTTTTATCTCCCCTGTCTCTCTGTCTGTCTGAGAGGCTGCAGCTCTTGTCCTTCGATGAGTCACTCACTGGGCTGCAGCAAAAAATAACGCTTCCCTACTGCCACACTGTGGCTGCTTTAATAAAAGAATTAGATATCAAAATTCAGTCCTTCCAGATATGATTCAGGCTTGGTCAAACTTTCTCCTACTTTAATAGGACAGTGGTGGTGTACATATGCTGAAAAGTCTGCAAGACAAGCAATGTTTCTGGTTTGTTTCACTGAAGAAAAATTTAACTTTACTTTCTTGGCACCAGATTGGGTGGAATATGCTTATATAAAGAAACTTCTCAGCACCAGCCTTAGTTGAGTAAAATAGAACACTAAAGTAGAACCCATTAGAATTCATTAAAAATGTTTGTTTTTACTAAAAATATCTTCAAAAAAGCCTTTCTATTTGCTCTTTACAATGTAAACATCATTTGATGAGGAGAGTGCAGACTGATACATCTATAAGCCTGTAGCCTGTTTTCCATGAATGTACTTTGTTATTTCCCACACTGTTCTGCGGATGCTACGTCAAGTGCGACCATGTTAAATGAATACAACCTAACAAACAGTCGGGGGGTTATATTCAAAATGGATTTTGTGGATAATCAGAAGCGATCGGCATCCAGCTCAACTCAGACACCGATGGCAACCCAGGATAAGGTGAAAAAAGTTTTTTTTTTTTAAACCTTGTCAAATACAATTACAATCTACTTGAGGCTACAGGCAGAAAAATTCTGCAGTTTTGTTTTTTGGCCATAGGTGGCAGTATCATTAGAAAACTTCCTGATGCCTCTTAAAGGGTTCAATATTATTGGATATAGCAATCACACAGGGGTAAAGCGGACAACCCACTTTTCAGAAATCTTAGTCCATTACAGTACTTAGTTCGAATTCAGGGACTGTCTCCTCCGAAGTCCATATTCATTGGCTGATTACGTCATAGTGCGGCATCGTTGCCTGTTCGGATTTAAAGACTTTTCGTTATGCAGCCGACAAATGCTGCCTTCTTTTTGCCTTTTCTGAAGGACATTTTATCTTACATAGCCTTGGGTTTTCCATGATTCAGTGCGAGTCCAAGCAAGGCAGCTGCTCTGTACTCAGAGGAAAAAGGGAAATGGCACTGAACAGTGGTTAATGTTGTAAGTGCAATCTCTCATAATACAAGTATGTGAATAGTTTTGTCTAAAATTACTGAAAATTATTTATTAAGCTAAATATGTAGCGGTTATTTTTTGGTTTGTTGAAAGGTTTTATCTGTCATTGTGCAAATGGGTTTCGCTGACATTTAAGCTCAGATTCCAATATCTCTGCATTGTGGGGACTATCCTATTCTTCCCTATCCTTCTGTTTCCATTCAACTTTTGAAATTAGGTCCATAATTGTATAAAAGAATAAAGAAAATTTATAAAAAATGCTATCATACCTCAATGAGTTAACTTTAATTATGCATGTCCTTTATAGCCATAAAAGAAAAAAGATTTTTTTTAAAGCATTTTCATTTTTTTTTTTTTCTAAGGGTGTTTTTAAGTATAAGATTTTATTTAATCTGTTTAAAAACAAAGACTCCTAAGAGTAAGAACTCTCATTTTTGTATTTGTACCCACATTATCTAACATATGCTTAAAAGCACCCTTTTGAGTTGAAAAAATACATATGATAAAAATATAAATGTGAAGAACTAATAATAAAAAAAAAACCTTAAAGTTCTTATTTTTACATTGGATTTAAATCCAATGTAAAAATTACCATCTGTCAAAAAATGTATTGTGCATATTTTTTCTGTGTTAGTCTTTAGAAAAAAAACAAAAAAAGTTTTAGTCATTAAGAAAAAGTGTTTGAAAATGAGGAGCTTTTGTTGACCTAGGTTAAAAAATGATCTAAATTCAAAAGTGGAATTTTTAACCATTTTCAGGTCATTAAGCTACTGCAAAAGCAGATTTTTTTTCCAACACACTTTTCACACATCTTTATCAGGAGTGCCAATAAATATGGATGGTGCGGTAAAAAAAGCCTCCAAGGTATATTAAGTGAACTTAGTGTGAAAGCAACAGTTTTACTTGAAATGAAAAAAAAAAACTGTCGACATAAATAACTAATCTATTCCAACACCAACCTCCATATTTTTTTGCCCAGAGTGAGAATTATTTCAGCTGCCAGTAGGTCACACCCTCACCGGTGAAGAACACCTGGTGCGAAGTTCAGACATGCCAGAGTTTTTATAGAAAACTATCAGATGCTGCTGGGAGGACAGCAGGCAGACCCAACTTTAAAGATACACTCAGGGAAATGGAAGTGGTTCATTTTTCTTATATTTTCAAGCTACTTTATTTTCTGATCCTGCAAGAGAAAGTAAAATGAGACAACCTCAGTTAGACGGCAAATGCTCCAGAACTAAAACGATTACATACGACCAACTCATTAGCAGAGAAGGTTAAAATCTGTTCCTTTTTTACTGTTTAGGCATCGGTCAAACCGTTCAAAACACCTGAGAATATAACTCAGGTGTCAGTGAGAGGAAAATGAAAAAAAAAGATGGAGCTTCTTTGTGGTTGTGGATATTTTGTGTGTGTGTGAGCACATTTTGGTGCTTCAATAATAAAACACAGTCAGTGAAGCCCAAAAAGTACTGACAGGTAATATGCTCACTTTCCAGCGCATGTACACACACATCCACAGCTGCTCACATACTGTTGCAATTGAAAGCTGTCAGTCTGAAACGTCGCCCTCCACAGGGATTTGCACCTGACGACAGCTCCAGGACTTCACTCCTCTAAGCTCTTTGATATTATCCCTCATCTCCTGTTTCTGTCCTACTGTTATACCCACTTCTTCCTGCCATCCATGCATACCTCCACCAAAACCCTTCAACTGTGAAACACAGCTAAATACTGATGCTTCTCAGATTATCAACACAACCATGGATGACTCCTGAAATGAATATTTCAGTCTCCAGTTCACTGCAGACTGACAGCATCCGTCTAATTGGCAGCTGTTGTTATGTTCACCTGCCCAGCATGTTGTGGCTTGAAAGAAAAAAAACTCCAGTTAAAATGGTTGTGAAGCTGAGGCATCTGGAACGCAATCTATTTTAGTGACAAGTTTCACAACTTTATAGTGTTTCAGTTTTCTTTGTCTGATGCAGCTTACTAATGTCACTCATACACTTAACAAAAATGCTCACAGTAATTAACCTAATCAGTGGATGCACCCAAATAGCATCTGGTAAATTTTCAGTATCCCCTTTATAATAAATAAATGAATCCAGATATCACTAGAGGAGCTGGAGGTGGGTTGAAACAGTTTCATCTGAATGTGTCACAGGTGGATGTAGGAAAGCAATGAGTTTCTTCAGTTGAACTTCTGCCTAGGCTCCATATTATATATATATATATATATATATAT
>NW_015151329.1:20502-23167 GCF_000732505.1 Cyprinodon variegatus
TTTTACTATTTTGATATAATTGCTGCTCTAAGTGGGTTACTCTCTAGGCTAATGCATGTTTTAGATTCTCTATACTCCAGTTAATGATTAATCGATTACTAAATTAGTTGATGATTATTTCAATAATCGATTAATTGCGATTAATCTGATTAATTGTTTCAGCCCTATTAGTGATTACTGCTTTGTGGAACGTAACTTACTATTCCTTAACATTTGGAAGAGTTCGGTTTCCATTACTTTATTGCTGATTTGTTGTTATGATTAAAGTCACTTCCATCCTGAAACCTGATTCCTTTCATGTCAATTCCAAAAAAGAAAATTAAAAAACAATCTGCTGGACTTTATTTCCAAGTTTAAAGATGTTTCGCTTCCCATCTAAGAAGCTTTTTCAATTCAAAATGTCAAGGAATAGCGTTGAGTTCAAGGGTTTAGAATCTTCACCAGCTTTTCATGTTAGGCTGTCTGGGTATTGTCTTCAGAAGTTGTTTCAATATTTCCACATAAGCCGGTTTCCTTATGATGCCATTTATTTTATAAAGAGCACCAATTCTTCCTGCAGAAAAGCCACCACACAATTTGATGTTGCAAATGAAAAAAAAAAACAACAACTTTAAAACTATAGTTAATAAAACAGCTAATTTATATTTAAGTTTTAATTTGGCATTTTTAAAGGCCAGGTTTCTTTTTCCCTACTTCCTTTTTTCTGAAATCTGTGATCTCCACATGTTTCAGTCTCCCCTTGAAACATAAAGCCTTTTTATAAAAAATCCCCCATGCCTGCTGAGTTGGTAGAAACCATGGATTTCTAAGTCTCCAAGGAATACTATCAAGGGGTTGTACTTTTAAAAGAGATTACATTTGGACTGATCCTGAGAAAAACGTAAACTCAAAGACCTTATATGATTCAATCCATCTACAACAACATTTCAAAGAAACTGGTATATTATAAGTTACAAGAAAATTGTTGTTGTTGTAGATTTGTTTGCTTTTCTTTACTTATTGTCTACAGTTTAAATTTAATTATTCTCTCCCCAAAACTATGTTGCGCTCAGTAGCATCCCAGTATAATTCTTTTTTTTTTCTTTTTTTTTTTAGAACAGATGGATAAATGAAATAAACCTTCCTATTTGATTAGGGAAGTTAGTACGGTGGTTACACTATGCTGGTACAAAACTCATTTCACTGTAGATAATGATGCTCATCTGTCTCCTTCCTGAGCAGTATGATGGCTCAACATAACGTTGTTTATACCTAATATAATTACCTAAACTGATGAACATGCTCCGCTCCAGCATCTAGAACTTTTACACAAGGATAAACCAAACTTGTAGATCAACCATTCTTTACTTGATGAATTGGCTCCTCAGTCATGGTGCTTTTTTCATTACTAATTTCTAAAATATAAATGAGGCTTTTAAATAACAGCTAAATCGAGAGTTTATTTTATATGTACCCAGGTGGACTCTATCTACCAATAAGTTGATTTTACCTGATTTGCTTCACTGAGTTTCATTCTGGGGTTTGAAAACAAAAGTACATCACTTTTTTTTATTTATAACAAATCTGAAATCTTATATCATATTTTAAAGTAAAAAGGGAAGCACATTTGTGGTGGCATTTTTGCTAATGTCTTAAAGCGAACAAATCTATGCAGTCTTGCCAGATGCAGTCATTTAGCAGGAAAAGAAGCCAAAGAATTCAATGCTACAATAAATAGTTCTTGTGTTCTCTACATAAATGCTTTACACAAAATCAAATCATTAGCTTCGCATTCCCCTTGTATAAGAACTCAAATTAGAGTTTTCAAATAAGTGACAATGACTGCTGGGAAAAATATCTATTGTAAATTCCTCATAATGATGACTTTTTTGGGCCAAACGTATATTACTCAACTGCAAAAAAATAAAGGAGTCATCACCGGGAATTCTGATTTTTCCCTTTTAAAGAGCAGACAAGGGCGTCCTTTCCACCAAACTCGACTTTGGTCTCCCTGTTGCATTTACATCATCACAGAACGGTGCTAACATTAGCAAAAATTTCTGTCTCGGTCACACCACATTGGGGATTTTCTTGCAGGTTGTCGGTAAGTATTGCTGCTTGTGTAACTTATTACATTTTGTGTAAGACACAGGGAGCAATGATAAACATACCATAGTAAACTGCTAATTTTACAAATACAAAACCCAAATTCTTGTGAGTACCCTTATAGGAAAAAAAAAAGCTGTTTTTAATTGTATCTCCAAAAAAGGATTAAATGAGGAGACAGTTTAGGAAGGTTTGTATATGGAAATTACCGGATAATTACTGTTTTAATGATTATCATGGCCTTCTGTGTTCCAAAACCAACATTTTTCTGAAGGCCATGGGTGGCATCTGGTACTGTTTCATATATGCAGTTCTGATTTGGAAAAATATATGTTGTCTTTTTCCAGCAAAAAAAAAAAAGACAGAATATAGCTAAAAAGATCTTACTGCTTAAATAAAACGAAAGTGAACTTAATCTGTGGTTACAGACTTCAAAAGATTAAATTATCAAACGTGGTCAAAAAAAATCTTTTTACCACTGCCCATCCTCACACCAAAACATCCTCTCCGCCCGTGTTCCTTTTATTCTAAATTAATAGATGGGTCTTAAATTTTACAAAATAATCACAACAATTCAAAA
>NW_015151329.1:23215-36591 GCF_000732505.1 Cyprinodon variegatus
TATATATATATATAAAAAACAAACAAAAATCTAAAAGTATCTTGGGATTTACATCTTTTTTCCTAAATTGCCAGAACAATTATTCTTCTATTTTAAATAGAGTTGCAACTTTTTCTTCCAACCTTTTCTTCAGCAGTTCTGAGGAAAAGGCTACATTATCTAGAATCCCATGCCTGTTTATTTGATGATCTTTTTAGAAGCATCAGCACATCTGAATACAACAGGTTTATTCAAGTTGTTTCATAGAAAATTGTGAGGGCAGATTTGTCACAGATCAGCTACTTCAGATGTACATTGCCTTTCATAGATTTTTTTTTTTTTGCTAAGAGACTTTTGAACATCTTGTTTTTTCAGTACCCTGCATCTGCATGGTTATCCTGAGAAAGTGTGCAAATTACATAGTGTGTGGAAGAAAATCAATCTTCAGCTGATTGTTCAGAAGTGATAAAATCCTTTTTAAATAATGGTATACTGTGCAATTCTTTAAACCTAGAGTCAATTCTCCGCTTGGCAAATCATGTTTTTAGTGTGTAGAAGAGATTTTCTTCTTGAGAGAGGTTTTTCTCGAGCAAAGGTTTTGAGGCTTTAATCTGTTATTGCATAAGATGCACCAAAATGATCCAGTTATTTTTCTTATTTTTGGAAAAATAAACTGGATTACTTTAATTCTGAATAAAGCGTTGAATTCTTGAATGTCGTGTAAAAGAAATTATTAAAATATTACTGAATATTTGAACATGGAAGAAGGTGTGCACACACACACACACAGCTGTGTTTTTATGACATCTGGGGAAATTTAATTGACTTGCATTTATTTTTTATTGCCTTACCCTAACCCTAAATATTACCAACATCCCTTACTCTGACCTAACCCCAACTCACAGAACAGAGCTTTACCATGTGGGGACCAGTTGAATATCCCCATATGTACATGTAAGTCCCAGTATGTAGGATATTTTACAAAATACTGCACCCACATTGCCGGCAAAACACATCCACACACACACAAACACCCTCTCCCAAACTTTTCAAATCTTTTGTAAAAACTGTGGGGGAATTTCTTAGTTTTACTGCTTAATAAGGTTTTGTCTGCTCAGCATGCTTACTTAAGTGTGCTAACGGGCCCAGTAAGAGATATCTACAAAAAAGGCTGTGACTCAAATGTAGTTTATGCTATATATACACAGTTTACCAAGGTTTTATTTTTCTAAGCTCTGTTTCCATATTCAGTTGAACTGGTTTTATTATGGATTTAAAGCTAAGAGGAGTAAATGAAACAATTATTTAATAATAATTTAAAAAAAATAAAGAAGTTGATGTAATCTGACCAAACATTTTCACCTATTTACTTCTGTGGACCTCCAAACAAACACAAAAAGAATGAACAATAATAGATAAATGATTAATTATTAAACAAGTGTTGCAATCTCAGGTTTGTAGACAATGTTTAGTTAATTTATATATATATTTTTTTTACAAACAAATCAAATAAAAAAATAGACACATGTTTACACATAAACATACAATTATTTAAGTTTCCTTGTGGTAAGCTGTACTTTAAATACCTGTGACCTGAATTGACCTGAATGGATTAGACAAACCCTATATTGCCAAACGTATTTCCATGACCACAGCTCTATAAAATCAAGCACCTAGGCATAAAGACTGTTACGAACATTTGTGAAAGAATGGGACGCTATCAGGAGCTCACAGAGTTCCATCATGGAAATGTGGTAAAATGGCACTTGTGCAACAAATCCAGTGATGAAATATACTCACTCCTACATATTCCACAGTTGACTGTCAGCTGTATCATAACAAAATAGAAGTGCTAGAAAACAACAGCTCTTCAACCTCAGTGTGCTCAGTAGGACACATAAAGTGAAGGAGTCAAGGTCAGTGGATACTGAAGAGCATAGTGTGAAGAGGTCACTAACTTCCTGCAGAGTCAATCAATACTATATTTATTCTGTGTGGTCTATAGTCAGAATCCTATATATGTGAGGGTCCCCTATCTAACCTTCTAGGTTCACAATCTCAAACTAATGTTCTGGGGTGGTCAGTGTTATGTAGAACTTTCGCCAACAGATGTCGCCTTTGAGCAAGTGAATTGGGTTCTTGCCATTGCATTTAATAGTAAGAATTAAATTAATATTTAGAGCAACACAGTTATCCAGTGCACTAGAGCAACCTCTAACCTAGTAATTTTGTTGTTGCTGAGTGCAGATATTAAGTTACTGTCAATCAAACTATGTACCAACAACAAAGACACTGACACCTCTTTGATATATGTTCAAGTTTCATAGTTAGCAAGTGATTGATTTCATTTAGAAATGTTTTACCTCTTCCAAGCATTCTGTGTTCCCTGTTGTGATCTCTGAAGCTATGGGGAAAAAAGTATCTGCATTAATGTTAACTTGACCTGCCAAACTACTTTAGCCAAAACAGAGAGAAAGGGTAAAGTAATGTTGTGCCATTTCCTTTACCTTGGCTTTTCCTGGGAAGATCTACTCTTCATAAGCAAAGACTCTGCTTGTTTTTGGCACATATTGCTGTGGTTAGCAATCCATGTCAAAATCTACAAAACAAACATGAAAATCAACAACAATAAGCTATTGCTCCTACTACTAATAATATGTTTTAGCTCACCTCTAGCAAAATGACGTGTGAAAGAAATTGTTGCTTTTCTGCATCATGTCCAGGGCCCTGACAGGATTTGGTCCATCCGCTCAATAATTTCCTCTATCTTGAACAAGTACAGATATCACATTGAAAGATTTTCAAGTACCTCACTGGCAGAGGAAATCAATGGCAAAGACATAGAAGCTGTATGAAAATGGTCAATTGTAAACTAGCAAGGCATTATTGTCAGTATTGTCAATATTTATCAATTCCTGTCTTTCCTAAAATTCATGTCTATCCTCCAATATACCAGTATTTCTTTGTCAAAAATCTTTACAAAACTTTCTGTTTGGCAATATATATAAACATATATATTTCTAAAAAAGTGTGTTTTTAAAATATTAGTCATTTATGCTGTTGTTTCCATTATTTGAATACAGGAATGTGTGCAAATAAGATAAAAGAGAACGCCATACTAACCTTAGTTCCACTAAATATACTGCAATATTCAAATTGGGGTATTTTCAAACAGCCGCCACTCAAATTCTGTAATATTACATGTATTTATAACATGATTAAAGCCTAACAGTGCTCATGTTACTACTTTTATATCCAGCTGTTAGAATTTGGTCTGCTTTAACAGACTTAAGGATGCTAAAGACCTAAATTGAACCAAGATTCATAACTTTGCCTTTACTTGACCAAATATATCAAAGTGTGTATTTCTTGTAACTAGCCTCTAGCCTTTTCATACGTTACAGGCTAAAATACAGCTTTGTGTAATATGTTGATATTTGAATCTTTTTTTTTTTTTTTTTTACAGTGTCCTGTCTGGCAATAAGAATAATTTTCTTAATGCCAAAAAGAGCCCAACAGATTTTACTTTCACAAGTGGAGCAGTACGGCTATTGCCCTATTGTTCCACTTGTTTCATGCATATAAAATGCTTTATTATAATTATTCAGGGAGTGTTACAGATTATATGGACACTGCAATGTAGGTAGTACAGAAGAGGAAAAACAGAAGAAGAAAAAAAAGATAAAAGAAAGAGGAGATAGAAAGGAGATAATGATAAGACATTTTCAGTCTGCTTCATCGCCTGCAACGAGATGTAAAAAGAACAGCACAACAAGACATGGTACGAGACATACAATAAAGCAACACCTTGAAACTATCGCTGAAAAGTGAATCTTTTCATTAACAAAACATACTCATGCTTATCTAAAGTATCTAAAGGATATTATAAGATTCTAAGATTAACTCGACAAATCAAGGGACATTTTTTTCCAGTGTTTTCTACTTTATTAACAGAGAAACAACAATTGGGCTACCTAATTTCCGTGGCATAAATGGGTCTGATGGGTATTACATAATTCTTATACATCTGGGACAAGGTTGCATCCACAAGAGAAAACCTTTGAAGTCCAGTCGTCCTCCACACCAGCCGCTGAAAAAGGAACCAGTGTTTGCAAGCTGTGCATTGAATCCATTTGTAGTGTTTAAAGCGGTCACTGATAACACTGGGGAAAAAACAGAATTAAGACAACTTCACCTATACTTCTCACTTTTATACAATTTCTACAAAATTGTTCCATAAATCTATAATTATTGTAGTTTGACATTTCTGCTGTATTTACCTGGTTGCTCGCTTAAACAAGCATGTCTTTATTTGCCATGCCAGGCAGTGGATGTTAGAGTCTCTATTTCTGGCCTCAGCTGCCTGGAGTTCAGCTTCCTCCTGCTCCATCTGTATTATTTCTGCTGCAGTAAGGAGGAAGTCCTGTGTAACAAAGACCTTTGCAGTAACCTAAGCATTTTATTTATTATTAGTAAAGATTTTGACAGAGATCAAGAGGTCTAACCTTAACCTTCACATTTTCTATCATTTGTGCTGCATGGTGCAGATGAAGAGCCCTAAATCTTAAAGACTCTCAGGCAGTGGCGTAAGATTTTGCACCTTTATTTCAGCAGGCTAGTTAATAGCAAAAGGTCTGATACTGATAAACCCACAGACCATCAATGCAGTGAACAGGAAGTCTAGTACCTTACTGAACCGAGGACATACTGGACACACTGTCTGTCATCACTGTATTCCCGGAAATAACACAAAGCTTTAGTTCAACTGATATTACAGTTTACATGTAGGGATTTAGCTCTTTCTGCATAATTTCATATGATCTGGTTGAATTGTAAAGTGCCTTTAGAAGACATGTGTTGTGAATTGGCACTATATATAAATAAAATGAAATGAAAACTGAATTAAAAAGCTGCTAGCAGGAAAGGGACCATTCTGTGTCGGTAAGTAATTTTACCTCAGAGATCCCAGTAAAGTGGCGTTTCCTGAGGATCCATTTTGTGCAATCTTCAATCTAGAATATCTACATGCTTCCCCTAACTAAAGTGTCCTCTCTGTAGTTATGTTTTTTTGTTGGTCATTATAACAGCTGTACATTAGAAAGTAATTGGATGACTAAGAAGCCATTCAAGTGGTAGGTAAATGCATAGAAGAAATTAAAGCATGAATGTGAAAGCCTTACACCTTACACCACTTTGAAATGTTATACTACTGAAATGTGCTTTATAAATAAACTTGCCTTGCTACAAGGTATAAGAATAATGAAGGATGTATTTATAAGAAGACATTTAAAATGATGCATTAGCACAGGTGTTAAAGAATGAATTGGAATCACTACTAAACTTTACAAGGATTTTTCTCACAGAATCCCAGTAAAATGCTCCACAGATTACACTAATCCAAATCGCTGGATCAAACTGACTGAAGATGTCTGTAAAAAAAAACAAAAAAAAGCACATTTCTTAAGCAAAGTTCCTTTATGTTTTTCTTGTGAATGTAAATCAACTGAATTGAACTTGATTGCATTAAAATGTCATACACTTGTTAACTTTCAAAGAATACATATAATTTTCACTGAATAACAGCAGGATCAGTGTGGGATGTGAGCGTGTGATTATTTCAAATCAAATAACATGTCTAGATTGAAGATAATATTTCTAGTTTTAACAGCTAAGATTCCCTGGCCACTTAGGAATACCAGAGGTGACCTGACAGGCAAACAATGACAATAATCTCATTCTCTACTCCTAAAAACTCCAAGCAATGTCGTAAACAAAAACTTTTCAATTTCTGCTGCAACATCATTATGCAGTTAGTGAAAATATAATTAGTTACAGTTACCACGGATTGTGATGTCACATATTTTAATCAACACCTGTATAGCAGAGCTTGTTTAAGCTAGTTTTACATTTTTATTTTCTCAGAGTTAAATCAAAACATACTTTAATTAAATGTGATTAAAACATCTAAACTATTCGGATGTCTCAGAATAATTTTAAGAACTTTAAGCCAATTTAGTCAGACAGAAAATTACATTAAACATACAGCTGTCATAAATTCATTGTTAAAAAAAGGCTTGATGTACTATACCTTGAAAAGGGATTGATTTTCAAACAAAAAAATGACATTATGTCAAACCAGTGTAAGTAATACAATCCAGCAAGGAAACCTCTTCCTGCTCATTTCTTGGATAAAAGGTATAAAAAGTATGTTAGATGATAAATCTTGTGGCTTTTGTTTACATAAAAACTATCATTTAGTTCCAGCAGTTTACTCTTTTTTTTTTTCTCTCTCACTCAGCTTGATCTTAAGGCTAGCTCAGTGATATATCTTGCAGGCTGCACCCTGCGGTTTCTGAGAGCTTATCTGTCTTTTTTCTCTTTGTTGGCATCCTGAATAGATGTGGCTTTATCTCAACTTTCCTCTCAGATGATAACCCAGTGGTGAAGACGGCTTCCGTCTGCAGTCAGTAAAGCCCAGTCTCAGCCACTGAGAGATATACTCTGAATGTATCAGCAGAGCTGCAACAACCCTGTTCTTTAAAACAGCACACAGGCAGAGATCCATGGCAAGATTAAGATGCCTTACTCCTTTAAAATAAATAATTCTTCCTCTACTAAACTTTGCCTTCTGATTTTTTTTTAGGTAAAATATCTCCAAATACAGATAAAACCCTTTGTTAAAAAAAAAACAAACAAGAAAGGTGATTAATCACCTTTTGATAAAGTGAGAAGTTCATCATCTAAGGATATTGTTACTATTCATTTGACATTCAGAATCAAAATTACTTTATTAATCCCTTGCAGGAAATTATTTTCTTGCAGTGCAACCGTTTACAGAAGAGAGAGAAATAAGATTGTAAGTACATTAGAGCAAAACAAAATATAGTATAATAAGATGGAAAAAAAAAATAAGTAAAAATAGTAAAATTACAACCCACAGAGTAAAGTTACATCCTTTCCATTTAAGCTGTGTGAAATAAGATATAAGAATAAAATAAGATAAGGATAAGAATACTTTTTTTTAATGAAATTTCTCCAATAATCATTGAGCTTTAACTGGAGTGAATATTGTGATTTTTAAATAGGTATATATATAACTCTTAACCTGTTGAAAATAGCCAATAGGATAATCCCATTTTATGATAAGAATTTAAACAGAAAGCAGCAAAATTATACTTTATAAAACGTAGAGAAAAGTTAATTTGTCTTCCTTTTAAAAAGCATTAGGTTCCAGGGCTTTAAAATGTATTTTTAGGCCACAAATATTATTTAATACGGGAACTACGCAGTATGCATTTATAGCACAAATCTGAAAGGGATTAAAGCTATTTCAACAAAATTTCAAAAAGGATTTTGAAATAATGTTGAGTGCTGGGGTTTTACTGATTGTGTATAACCCCCAATGTGGAAATGATGCTTTTTTATTCTTTCAGAGATCTAATTTATGTAAAATAAAAAAATAAAAAAATCTGATAACACTGACCATGTTATTATTCTATTTGCAAGCTTCCAGTCTCAAACATAAACGCACACAAATGACAATAGGCTGCAGACTATCATGTTAATCATTAATCTAATTTTTGTTACATTTTTGAGTCCCTTTGATTAGCTTTTTTTTTTTTTAAAGAGCATGCTCAGCTTAATATTTTTTTAGCGAAATTATGTTATATTGACTTTTTTCTAAATAATTCATTCAGTTTAATCATTAACAAATTAAAATATATAACATGTGAGTGCTTAATTATGCTTCAGTATTTTTTTGTTTGTTTGTTTATTTGTTTTTTGTTAAAGATGCATAGTTTTACTTGAGCAAATGAATAATTCCTTTCTCGATGGGCAAAAATGATAAAAGCTAGAAGTGACATTTTGAAGCCACAAGGTGGCAGTGCTGAGCTACACACTAACTGCACATCTCAGTGTAAAAAGAATGACACAAAATAAACCCCTTTGCATTCAGCTTAACTTTATTTATTGCTATTATTCCTTTGTTACTTATCAGTAATCATTTTATGTGTTTTTCCACCGCTTATCTATCATTGGTCATAATAAAATTAATCATAATAGTAATCATAATGCTTTTTACAGATAAATGTGGCTAGTCTTAACTTAAAAAAAAGAAAGAAAGAAAATAAAATAAAATGCTGCTTGAATTGAATTTTTTTAAAATAAAAATAAAAATGCAATTGTTTTTTGATTTAATTGTATTAAAATATTTTTTCTCTCCAGTAGAACACATTTAGTGACGTAATGACAGGATAAGCAGCAGAAAGCCGATAAGTCGAACAACTAGCGGAAGTACGGTTAAAGAGAACACATTTGTTAGAAGTTTGTTAGCTAGCTGACTAGCATTACCATATGTTTACGTTGAAAATACAAGAAAATAGTTTATTTACATAAAGATTAATTCGGCTTTTTACCTTGACTGGTTAGTCCTCTTGGGCTAACTTGACAGTTTATCTACAAGCGGACAAAGAAAGAGGTAGGAACCGTTACCTGACATCACACTCAATGTGCTAATGCTAGGTTAGCGGCGAGAATTGAGTAAATTGTTTTATTACATTTATTTAGCTATATCAATAAAATTTTTGATAAGATGTTATGTTAGCAAGCTGCTTAGGCGATTAATGAGAGCTAACAAATGTTAGCTAAAGCAAGCAGCTAGAATTGAGTTACTTTGTTTTGCCTCTCAGTGCTTTGGATCAATGCTGGATCTGATTTATCATTTCTATGGAAACATTTATTTTATCATTCTTGCTAGGGTTATTTTCAGAAGATATTCACATTTGAAATCGTTTCCAAAGCAATACTCGATATACTGTTTGGTTTTTTCCCTTTTATAACCTAACTTGCATTCTTTGTCTTCTTTGTTTATCTTTGACTTTGCCTTTTCATTGTCCTTATTTGGAATGCGTAGAGAAAAATTTATTTTGTCTTTTATATGAGCTTTCAATTGATTATTGTCTAACGAGAAAGACCTTTGTACCTTTGACAGAAAATGCAAAGAGGTGTTGTTCCTACTGGATGCTTTTTGCTTTTTTGATTGTGTTCGAAGCTATTTACATGCATATGATCTTTAGTACTTATGCATAAAAAATAAAATCTGTTAATCTTCTTTGCAAAAATTGTTCAAATGATATTTGTTTTACAGAATTTGAACTTGGTGAAGCTAAAGCTGTTACAAGTAAGCTTTAAATAGAGCATACTTGCAGACAAGGAAGGATTATAATCTTAAATGTATTTATATTTTATACAGTTTTTGGCTTCATCACTGCTCTGGTGGGTTTGTTGTCTCAGTTTAAGGCATGTTCTGTAATTTGTATACTTATGAAATTTCTTAACACATTTCCATTGATTAAATAGAATATAATCTGATTAAGTGTTCCATCCATCAAGAGGTTTTATTAACATGCTGCAGTGTGCCCTATGGCTATAAACCAAAATAAAAATTTGTAGTCAATTAATGGTACAGCATGCATTGTGGATGGGCTTTGCATATTCTGTTGGAGGTGTTTAATTTTAATTTTGTGATTTGGTTGTTAATTAATTTTTTCAGGAATTGCACTGGTCTATAAATTCATGATAACCTAAAGTCATTGAATATAAATATAGCCCATATCCAACAGTAGACAAACCTGGTAAATGATCTGTTTTCCAATTATCATTTTAGGAAAAAATAGAATTACGTCTGTTGTTATGGGCTCAGTTTGCATTTGATGATGAAATATTTCTACCAAATAATGTTAAATGTTTTGTCTTAATTTGTATAAAATAATTTGGCTTTCAATAATACACTTTTCTTCTTTCCTATCAGTTTGTCAGGATGGATCCAGCTCTGTTAAGGGAGAGGGAGCTGTTCCAAAAGAGAGCTCTTTCCACTCCAGCTGTAGAGAAAAGGCAGGCTGCTTCAGACTCTGGATCTCACAAGAAGAAGAAACCCAAAGTAGAGAAGGAGAGCTCCTCTGGATCCAAAAACAGCTCTGGTAAGGNCATGTATAAAAAATCTTTAAATGTTTTAATGCAATAGCTTGATTCCGCACTGAAAATCCAACCTTTTAGTTTGTGAAGATTTGCTGGATGTAAAAAAAACAACAAAAAAACAACAACAAAACCCCTGGTAATTAATTTGAAGTATTTCACAAGTTTTGTAGATACAGATAGACTTCTATACCTTTCTTTTTTTTTTTTTTTTTTTTTTTTTTACCATTTTTCAATCACCCATAAGCCTCAGTCCTCTCCTCTTAGTTTAACACAGGGTTACTTAACCCTGGTCCTCAGGGCTCACTGTCCTTCATGTTTTTGATATGCCTCTACTCAAGCACACCTGATTCAAATGATTTCCTTACCTCCTTGGCAGCCATCAAATGCTGCTAAAAGCCTGTTGGTCACCTTTTCCTTCAGGTCAGGTGTGCTGAGGCAGGGAAACGACTCAAACATGTGGGACAGAGGGCCCTGAGGACCAGGGTTAAGAAACCCTGGTTTAGTAGAAATAATTTCATGTGGATTCTCAGGGTTTCTGCAGGTCATTAAAAAAATCATTAAGAGTCATTAAATTATATATATATTTTTTTTAATGAAGGCCTTAATTGGCATTACAATTCATTAAATGTGATTTTTGTGGCATTTAAAGGCTTTATTTAAAAAAAAAAAAGAAGTATAAAAACAATTTCATCAAATATATTATATCGCAGTATATTTATGTGGAACTGCTTCTGGTTGATCGTAAAGCCGTATGTTTGGAAAAGAAGCTCAAGGCAGAGAAAAAGCTAGAGAATGGGGAAAAAGCAAATTTCAACCAAAGTGGCTGGAAAACCAGGAATTGGGACATGGCTGTAGCCTGTAAACGGTAAAGATGACAAAGAAATTTGCCATGTATATATAAAAGTCGTGGGTAGTTGTTGATGGCATTAACATTATTTTTAAGAGCATTAAATAAGAGTTGCTCATTCCTTTATAAACCTTGATTCAGGTCTAGGAACTAGGAAGATGTTTGATTTTTCGCTTTGACCGTTGTTCTGGTCTAAGTCATCACGGATCAGTAGTGTTAGAATGATGTGGTCCGTTCAAGCAGGCGTTTCTACTCAACTTCATGTCCCTCTGCCACTTAACCTGCAGTTAAACCAAATCCACAGCATTGGGTTACATCAGCATGACAACACGGTGACAGAATAAACAACAACAACAATGAACACCCAGTGGTCTGTACTTGCTTAGTCATAGAAACACTAATAATATTAGACCATACAGGTTATTGGAGCCATTTGTAATTTTGTGTTTGGGCATTGTTTTGGTCTATCTTATTTGGCTTCCATAAATTGCTTTGTTTTAGTGGCGGTATTTGGATTGTATGTGAAATGACTTTCTGACCTTTATTGCTGCTCTAACACTGGTGGTGCTGTGTGTGAAATCTACATAAGTGTCAAGGTAAGGGCAGTGTTGGAGGGTGTGGGGGGGTTAAACGGTTTTTTACCGATCTGTATTATATACTGGTTTTCTTCATCATATCCACATATTGATCAATTTACCATTTATTTGCATGCTGCCATTAACCGCCACCCAGGAATTGGATTGCATTCAATATTATTGTGCGAATAAATGGGAGTGTTCCCAAACGTATCCCCCAGTCTGGACATTGCATTTTGAGCGCATTAGGACCTGGATTCCCGCACCCAGAAGCAACCAAAATTGGAGGAAATTTGATGGTCGCTACACCGATCATGCCAATCAATGGAAATGAGCTATCAGATATGTTGGTGATTTATTTTAAAACTTTACCCTGCTGAAAGACCAAATGGAGATATGTTAGGTTTGCTCATTGCCACTGCATACTGAGATCCTTCGGCAGACTGAATGATGTTGAAATAAGTGAAACTTGATCTCTCAGAGGGACTGAGATGCCAANATACATTCAGTATGATGTTTTGATGTTAGCACACAAGCTAACGCTGGTCTCACCCCATAATAGCTGTCCTACTCTCCACTGATTGCTCTCATACCACAACCCAATGTGTCTCCTTTGGCCATTAATTCTTCCCGCGGTCTCTCTCTCTCCTCTCTTGGGCGTGCAACAGGCTCTTAATTATAGGGTTGCGGTCCATAACGTGAAGTTTTACGCATTAAAAGTCTCTTTGATGTCTAAATTAGCATTTTTATCCATTGTTTACTGCTGTACAGCTGAGCGGACTCACCCACTTTGTGGCTTCTGGTGTCTGTAAAATAGTTCATATTCCAGTTAAATTTGATTCAAAAACCAATTCCTCGCACATTTTTCTAAACGATGATAGAAGTGAGGCTCTTACCTGCGGCTTGCCAGAAGGGGCAGATTGGAGAAAAGTTCAGGGTGTTTCTCCTGCTGAGGACAAGCCTTAGAAGAAGTTTCATTCCACATTGTTAGGAAATTGTTGTATAAAAAAGATAAAGAAAAATTATTTTGATAAAATAGGTTTTGCTGCCAGAATGTTTTCTTTTTTTAACAATACACATTTTATGAGCAGCTGCAGTAGAATTAGAATTTACCTAATCACAATTTTCACATCTTTCACACCTCTGTTTTTGTATATTTTCTTGGGTACTAAACATATGAATAGTATTATTCTTGCAAAACAGTGGAACAAGGCAGAGCAGATGGACCCTGACTCGTAAAAGAGGACTGTATCAGGGTTTGAAACACAGCATATCTGAACACTCTTGTTGTTGGTGCCTGCAGTCTAATCCTCCAGCAGTTGAAAAATGTTGCTTAGCAACCGTTTAGAGTCAGTATGTTGCATTAGGACTCATGCTGTTATGACAAAGTCTGTGAGGATTGCATCTCCATTTATGTTTCATCATTTCTCAAGAAAATTATTATAACTGGTGGATAGCAAGTAATATCAAAGGTGTTTTCTGTGAAGTGGGACTTTATTGACAGTAAAAAAAAACACTGAAATTACATTTCAATAACAGTCTTTCACTGTTTTTCATAGCCTCTCTCAGTGTATGAAATGTATACAGATGCGTTCAGCAAGCATTTACTTTTCTGTTTTATGGTTTTCTGTTTGTTTTTTTTACAATAGGAATGGAGAATTTATCATTGAAAACCTTAACGATTGTTTTAACCCTTTCATATACACACACATCCAACAAAATTAGCCCACACAATTTGCATGCCAAGCATCAGTCAGTTTTTAAGACGGTGAATAAAAACCCATATATGTTAGTGAGAGTTGAATAGGCAGTTTGTGATTAAGGCATATGGAATGACGATGAAATCTCTCACTGTTCAGATATCGAAATATCTTGCGCTAACGAAGCAGTGCTATTTATGTCGACGTACTGTCAAGATGCTAATATGTAAAACGTAAAGAAAACATTCTTGCTTTCCGATGGTTAACATTGCCTTTATTTTGGCATGCAGTAATATA
>NW_015151329.1:36792-55462 GCF_000732505.1 Cyprinodon variegatus
TATTTCCCTTTCATTACTTGTCTAATATACATTTTTACAGTAGGTAAATGGGAAAATATTTTGTTGATTTTAGTCCTTTTTTATGTGAGTGGAAATGCTATTTTCCCTTTTATCACTCCCTGTTGGCTCTATACCACTTCTGTGTGAGATTCTGGCTCCTTGCAAATGCTGGTCATGAGCTTGCCGCAGCTTCCTGGCCCTTGTTCTTGAAGCTGGTGGTGTGTTTTTCCTTTAGCGCAGCATCCACAGTCTAGCAGCTCATAGAGGACGGCCAGAGCAGTCAGCGACAGGACGGTAAGGATGAAAAGTAGAAGGATGATGAAACAGGCAATGTTCCAGCCATCATGGAATGGGTAGACTTCTTGGACCTGAAAGGAGACGCGGGATAGAGGGACTGCCTCAGGGAGACTACTTTGGTGAATTGTGGTGGTGATGTTGGCCATGTTTTCTGGTTAGAGACAAAAGCATCACAGAGAGACACTGTTGAGAAATTCAGGGCGTCTTTTTTTAGTTTTTAAAAAATTTTTTAAAGAAAGCATTTTGGTGATAAACAATATTGTAATATAAGGTCTAAATGATTTTACTTTTCTGTAAAGGAAAGGAAAAATGCACTCCTTAAAGGTATGAAACACTTTTTTGTCATTTAAAAATGATTTGTTAATAAGCTCATGACTATGATGGAGCAAGAGATCATATAAACCAAACATATTTTCTACAACATGGCAGAGCAAGAATTTAAGCTGATAACAGGAAGGTAAAGATGTTCTTAGCTAATGTCAGGAAACGGAAATCTTATGCCAGAGGCCAGAATCTTTTTTGTCTGCGAGTGGGTCTAGCCTCCATCAATGCCCAAGGCCCTAGAACTGGCGGGCCAATCACAACGCAGAGATGTGTTTTGAATGTCTGGATGCAAAGTAGGCGGGGTTTTGAGGGCAGGACGACTAAGCTGCGTGACGCTCGAGAAGCACAACAAGGAAGATGGCAACAACTATTGAACAGTTCTCGTTTGACTCAGCTTTGGAATCAGTTTTTGGAAGGATTAGACTTGGGGTTTTGGTTGAAACGTGAGCAGGGTGAGGTTCTAGGCTCATTCATTTTTAAGAAGGACGTATTCGCTGTTTTACCGACAAGCTGTTCCTTTACACTCCCCCACCAGCTTTCTGTTGCGCTTACTACGTCACAGTCGGTTGCGCTCATTGGTCAGAGCGTTGGCCAATACGCACAGACATGGTTTGAAAGACAACGGTTGTTCTCATCAACAATCTTCCGATGTCTCATTCATCTGGGTCAGACTAAATTAGACATTTTTGATTTCACATTTAGTCAGGTTTATCAGGCTACACTAGGGTTGTATTAGAGGATTATGTAATGTTGATAAATACCAGTAAACATTACAATGATGAAATTGTGATCTATGCCTGTTTTTTTTTCTTGTGTGATTTTTGTGTCTAGAATTTTAAACTTTTATTTATTTGAGTCTTTATTTTTAATCTATACAATGATGGGTTGCTTTTCTTTAAGCAGAGTTTGCATTTAAGGAACTCTGAGATGTATTTGTTTAATATCTTGTTATATAGCCACGTGGTCAGACAGTCTGTCTCTCCTCAGTTGTTCTTTCTGCCAACCCCTACCACTCTAAATCCACACTGACCAGTGCATGCATACATGAGTGTGCATACTCCTGCTACTGCCACACACACAGCAGCAGAGAGAAAGAGGTGGCTGACCCAGTTTACTTAGAAATGGGGAAAACCTGCATTGAGGAGCTGAAGTGCTTCCTTTTTTACCAGTTTTCTTGCATTTAGAATTACTGTCCATTTCTTTTTAGAGCTTACAACTATAACTGAAGTTTCACCTAAAATTCTTGTTTTAATGTTGAAAAAGCATCCTAACCTAGCTTAGGAACAAATCTTGTAGCCTCTTGTTACGTCAAACTCTCACTACCGTTCTCTTGAGGCTTTGCATTTTTGATTTGATAGCCGTGTTCAATAATTTAAACTCTACCACTTACTTACACCTCTCAGAATTATGTGGGCAGTTTGAAGTCTTGCCAACACCAAATTTTGGAGCTGCATTTTTATGGATTTTACAATGACAATTAGGGCTGGGTACTTTTTGCCAAAGTCCTGAATCGATTCGATTTTGATTAATTCTGTTCTAAATCGATTAATTTCGATTCGATCAGTTTTTACAATAATGAAAGTGGTTCAACTGTGTTTCAAAATACTCATGTATTTTATCTTTTCCTGTTACATTAAACGCAAAGTGCAAACTTGTTTGTGAAGAGTGAAAAAGCCTCACATGAGCAAGCAGATATGACACAGCAGGGACACAGCAGACATGCATGAGCTGCATCATCTCCTCTGCACAAACCATATTTGCAGTGTTGTCTTTAAACAACTACAGGGTGTTTGCTGGTCAGCACCCATTTGTTAATGACTTCAGTCAACCTATTGGCTATATTTGCAGCTGTCTAGCATCCTGAGCGCATCTTCCTGCTCATTTGAATGTGAACGTCACCGCGTCACTATAAAACTAATCGATCTCATTCCCTAGACATCAATTTTGAAAAATTTAAAGGAATCGATTTTTTATTTTTATTTTTTATCCAGCCCTAATGACAATATTACTTGTGATAAACAAATATATAAAAAGTGTTATGCCTTTCTGCTTTAGTTTTGTAGTAAGCATAGGCCTCATATAGTAACATCCGTCCGTCCAATCAGCTATTTAACTTTGCTGGGTAGCTGGGCCCATGAATCTACAGCTCCCACTGGGCTTTAGAAGGGCTACACCATGGACAGGTTGTTGGTCAATCAGAACACAGAGAGACAGACAATACAACCAACCACCCAAACACTATCATACCTAAGAACAATTTTAGAGTAACAGATTAATCTGATGGTCAAAAAACTGGGTCTTGCTTAAAACCTCCCACTAGCCACCTGCTTTTAAAACACTCAAACTATCAGTAGTTATTTGACTCTACAAGCTTTGCAAAACGCATTCATGAAAATATGCTATAGGCATAGAGAACCTGATTGGAAGGTTGTTAAATTATTTTCTAACATTTTTTTGCAATCCAGGCAGTTCTTTGGGAAATGCAAATAACTTTAAGTGACACATTGTCACACTAAGTTTGCAAGATACTTTGAAGCCCTGCTAATTTTGTCTAATTTATTTTTGAAGAACTGCATACAATGAGCAGTATTTGTGTTTGGTAGCAGTGACACAAGCACACATACATTTTCTGGAAAAAGATAGGTTAAATAACTTTTTTGTGTCATTTTAGTTGTTATAGTAGTGTATTCCACAAAGTATGTTGTTGAAATGCTTAAATTTATTGCCCATAATCAATATAATACATAATTAAAGCCTTTATTTTGAGATGTTTTCTGTGATGACAGCAGGAGGTCCCAATTTAGTTCATGCAGTTAGTTTATAATCCGTGTTTACCATAAACTTATTAGACAAAATCAATTACCCTCCCTTATTTTATTGCCATGGCAACAACCTCACTGACTCATAATTGCTGCCTGACCTCCTCCAACCCCCATGTTTCCTGCTTGATATTTTCTGCGTTTCCCGTTTGCGTTAAGGGACAGTTTGCTCCCTGTAGCATCTGTTCCCCACCCCCTTTACAAGAGCCCCACCCAGCCGTGCTTCTTGGACCAAGAAATGCTCTTAAAAAATTGTCCGCCACGCAGAACGAACGCACAATCCTGATAGTGCTTCCCTGGCTCTCGATTCGCATATTTTAACCGCTGTGTGGTTTGCCGCGTTTTGCACTGAGATGTGCATTCTGACAGACGCAGACATGATGCCCATGAACGCCTGCGCAGACACAAATACTCAGAGGCTTGTTATTCAACCAGAGAAGAGTGCAGACAGATTGGTCCATGTTTATTTAATCATGCGTGTTTTTGTGTCCAAGTAGGTTTAGCTTTGCTTTTGCATCAAACAGCTAAGGGTTTTATAACGGATGCTTAGTTTTATTTAAGGATGTTTTGGCTTTGATTGATGTCAAGCAAAAGAAATGAAGTTGCAAATATTATTTTGCTGATTTCAGTGTTTATGATTCAGCAGCAAAATGCAGTAAAACAGCTAGCATTATTCCTGAAATGAAACCAACAGCAGTTTGTATTTTTAAATCAAACTGGGCTTGAGATGGATTTATATCGTACACATTCTTACGATCCAGACTCTATCTGTAAAAACTCACCTGTGCGTCTGGCTCAGCTTCTCAAAGATGCTGGATAAGAGATGTGCTCTCCTGCTTTCAGTTTCTCCCCCTGTCTCCTGTTTTTTTGTTTTTTCTTCCTCCAATTCACTCATCCACCTGCTCTCCTCAGCACACTCATGCACATTCAGCCGTGGCTCGTGCACCCGCTCTTCTCCTCCGCCACTCCTTGCAGCTCTTCATGCATCTCCTAAACAGATCAGGCTTGTCCCACGTCATTGGCTCGTTCCTCCCACCCCTGCCCCAATGCCATTGGTTTGCCAAACTGTCAAAAAAACGTCCTGCCCACTATTCAGCTATCAACCACACAGGCTGCTGCCCACACTATGAATCATTAATGAATCGGTGTCTGTTGTCATCTGTGATTGGTGAGCAGTCTGTTCAGACCAATTGGGTGGGGGTGGATGGCATGACTGCACTAAAGGAGAGAATAGACTTGAGTTTATAGGATTCCCATTAGATTTTCCTTACTTCGTTGTATTTTGTTAAATATAGGGCTTATCCTGCCAAAAGTTGCATTCCTTACATCCTTTATTTTTTGTACTAATATTATAAATATATGTGCAGGTTTTTGTAGTTTGGATAGTGAGTTATTTAAAGACAATGTATGTACATCATCCTTTAAATTGTACCCAAAAAATAATAAATCCAGGCATTTTTAGCAGAAAGATCTTTCCGTGCATCAGTTTTTCAGTCCGTTGCTTTTATTAAGTTTGCTCTGTTAAAGAAAAAAGATCTTGATCACAATTAATTTTTCTTAATATTTAATCAGTATTTATCACGATTAATTAGGTCTGAATGCACTTATTTTATGTGATTTTTTTTCATTTTTTTCTGGTTGGATAATTTTCTGAATTGGGTGATTTAACAATGGTTTCCGTCCACTTTACAAATTGTTTTGTATTTCAAAATAAAAATCTAAATTCTTACTTGTTGGAACAGAGGGTTACAGAAATCTGCTAGGATGTTCAAACAAGGCTTCATTTAAGCGTAGCTTCATTACTTGTATCAGAATATTGATTCAATACCAATTTCTCTAAATTTTGGCTAAAACATTGCATCGCTTTAATTTTTACACATTTTTTGTTGTTTTTTACCATCTTGCTGTTCGTACATCTTCCTGCTGCCCAAATACTATATTATTGATTTCAACTATTTTTCTCTTCCTCAGAATCTGCAAATGGAAACATCAACATCAAGGCAAGCTCTGGGTACAAGTTCGGCTGCCTGGCCAAGATTGTCAACTACATGAAGGTGACCATATGGAGATTTGAATATTTTTGTATTTAAAAACTGCTTTCCTGTAATCCCATATCTACATAATCTACCCTTACCACTATTATTTTTTACAGCCTATGGTCATCTCCTACACAGCTTCTTAAAAAGCTGATTTTCTGTGTTATGGCATCAGCCAGATGAGTCAGACTTGCCCACTGTGTAACATTTGCTCTCTAGCTTCTTTGGGTACATAAACAGCTTGTTTATCAGGCTGCAGCCCTGCTGAAATATAGTGACCCTCTGTCAACAAGCTTTGTGACTCATCTTTTTTGCTGAACTCGCACATCGCCTGACAGATTTCTTCGTATGTTTCTACTTTTATCCCTTCTGTTGGAGGCTGTGAGTTTTAAATAGTGTAAAACGGCCTGACATTTAAAGTACTAACTTGTAGAAGATGTGGCTGAATCCCTGTCCATGGTTTGGTTAAATGATAAATAAATCAAAAATTTGTTCGCAGGTGTTAATCTTCTTAATTGTTAACTTTGTCTGATTTTGTCCCTTTCACAGACGAGGCATCAAAATGGTGACACACACTTTCTGACCCTCGACGAGATCCTGGATGAGACCAAACTTCTTGACATCAGTATGAAACAGAAACAATGGCTGATGACAGAGGTGTGCTCCTGTCATGATCAGGGTTGCTCTATTTTTATCACCTCAACAGGAAATAATTTCTATCCTTTCATCTTGAGGAGGGGTTATAAAAATCCTCAGGTTTACCCAATTTGTCATTCGAAACAGACTTGGGAGTAGATTGTTTAAATGCTTGTCATATGGGATGTACAGCTCAGAGTAAGTCAGTCTGGGACATTTTTTTTCTCTTTTTCTACTTCATGCATTTGCAATTTTGTTTTTATGAACTTTGTTTATAAGGTTTTCTTATAAGTAATCCTTATTAAAAGAAAACGAATAAGAGGAACATTTATTTCTGGGGAAAAAAATCTAGTCTACTGCAGATCTTAACAAAAATTGACTTTAAAAATGCAATAATCACAATATTTGGCCAATTTTGGGGTTTTGTTTAGCTTTAACCTGTAAGTGAAGGCCAATGACAAACTGGCCCCTAAGCACCAACCATGAGCTCTAACCCTCGAGTTGCTCGTTCCCGCGGAGGGTCTGCCACGTTAAGTGCCATCCCAAACCATGTAGTGGGTAGGATAAGTGGCCCATTCAGCCCTTAGATTGTGATTCAGCATCAGTTGCAGGCTTGCTGGGATTTGGCAGCAGGTAATAACGGCACCCTAATGTCGAAGGAAACACCTTCATCCAAATGCAATGTATATTGTCTTGCAAACCGAACAGACCTCGGCGGCACGCTATGATGTAATCTGCCTACAAATCTGGCCTTTGGAGGACGCAGTCCATGAATTTGAACTCTGTGTCTGTCCTCCTTGTGTCGGGTATTGCCCTGCCACTACACACCTGCCTTAGATAAAACAGTGATTAGCAGGGCTTTGCACCCTGTGGTGGTTGCTGAGGTGGTAATGCTATCATTTGATGCAGGTGTGCTGGACCAGAGACGCATCTAAAACATGCAGGACAGTGGACTCTGGGAACCGATTATGAAAACCACTGAAAAATAGGAAACTAATGAAAGAAACTTGGAGACATTTTTTGGCCACTTAAATACTCCAAAATGCTCAAATGCGACCTGTATCTGATCTTTTCATGGCAGTCTGAACAACACAGATCCATTTTTTTCCAATGCGACCCAGGCCACTTGGCTATGTGGTCCTGAATCAAATCTGATCTTTTCAAATGCGACCTTTTTCTTAACGGCCAGGTCACATTCACCCGACCTGAACGCCATTATTACCTGACAAAGGTCACTATTCTGGGTCTTGCTATGAAGAAATGCCAAGAAAAACAACAACCATGGCAGATGATGATGCAGAGAGCAGTATTTATGTTAAACCATCTTGAAAAGATTGTGTTATTATGGTTGGGAAAGATCGCTAGATGCGCTCCGGCACTACCATCCATGTTTACTTTCGTAAACACAGAGCAAGCTGGCCTGTGACGTCAGTGCGTCCTCTACAGCTCATGCGTGACACTTGCCTTGTATGACCACAGTTCACACAGGAGATCACATACAAGTCGCATAGATTTGGAAATGTGAACGGCAACGCAAAAAAAATGGATTTCACAAAAAAATCGGAATTGAGCATGAAGGCCTGCAGTGTGAACGTAGCCAATATTTCCCATCAGCCATTCACTGTTGAGGCCTAATGCAGCAGAAAATCTTCCAATTCCCATAATCAGGCAACTCCTTTTCACATGTTATAAAATAATTTATTTTCTGAAAACAATAGCCAGCTAAATTATAAATATTAGAACATAAAATCCTCAAACTGGGAAGTACAAAATAATAAGAAAATACTTATACTATCCATGTACATCAAGTTCCATCTTTCTTTTCCATTAGATTTGGGGGCTGCTATCGCTGTAAAAAGTTGGACTTGTTTTTATTAGTCTTCTACAAATAAAAGAAAAGTTCTGGCTAATTGGAAATAAAATGTATATAGTACTGTAAGCATCATCTCTGGTGGTGCAACAGAAAGAAGCCATTTAGAGGCATGGAGCAAAACATGTAAAAATCAAAATGTTTGTATGGGTATTTCCTTCATTTTTAAATAACATTCAAATACATGGTATCTCCAAACTACATTTATATTAAATGTAAGATTAAATTAATGTTTGCGCCACATTTTTACATTTAATCTGTTCTGTTTTTATCCCTAAAACCCAGGCCTTGGTAAGCAACCCAAAAATTGAGGTTCGTGATGGAACGTATGGTTTTAAGCCAAAATACAACCTGAAGGACAAGAAAGCCCTACTGAGGCTGCTGGACAAACATGACCAGCTGGGCCTGGGAGGAGTTCTGCTGGATGATGTAGAGGAGGGACTCCCTAATTCAGCCAAGGCTATCAAGGTGATTCGGAGAGGATTTCATTTACAGAACTGCAAGACTGTCTTCAAAAAATGTTTCTCATATTTTTTTATGTTTAATGTGAAAAACTTTCCTGTGATTTTTATATTTAAAACCAACATAAAAAGGGAATCGGAGGCAAAAAAAAATGCATGATTTTAAAATTCTCTTACAAATAAAAGTAGACCAAATGCTGTGGATTGGTTTTAATCTTCCTTACTCTGATACCCCTAAATAAAACTCGCTTCCTTATGAATTCATCTAAAAAATATAGAATATAATCCTAATGACCCAAGATGTTTCTTAAAAATGTGTCAATAAACCGCTAATATAATTATAAAGAAAGACGCCACATGACAAGAGTTTAATACTTTAGCAAGGCCCTATATGATGTTTTGCAAATTGAATGATAAAAAAACCACAGTTGAAGTTTTAAACGACCCTTTCTGTGTCGCCCACAGGCTTTGGGGGATCAGATCGTCTTCGTAACAAGACCAGACAAGAAAAAGATCCTGTTCTACAATGACAAGCATTGCCAGTTTGTGGTAGATGAAGGTAAAAAAAAAAAAACAATACATACCACCAGCATATATAGCAACGGGCTTGGTTTGGTGTGAAATTGTATTTGAATGAACACCTTTTCTTTCAGACAATCCAGTTTAAAACTACAAATGTGACACATGTAATCACTATGCATAATTGTTTATAATTTGGTACTTATCACTGAAAATGGGTATGAAAAAGGTGGAAACGTATTCAATCCTACTCCTTCACCTTAACATCAACAATCTTCCTGATTCCTGCTTTGTTATGAATCCATGCCAGAGTCCTGCACCAGATCACGTGTATAAAACGTACATCTACATGTAGGAAAAAAACCTGCATGTTATTTACAGAGTGCGGCCACAGGTATCATACAGAATTACAGCATTAATTTAACTTATATTTTCTTATTAATTCTACACTCTACAAATAAATTGATTAAAAAATATCCAGATTAGCTATATATATATATATATATATATATATATATATATATATATATATATATATATATAATTTTTTAAAGCAGCAAGGCAAACCTTATTAAGATCAATTTACAGATTTCAATTTCTGAGCATAGAACTCATGTTAGCATGAAGCAGTGTTCTTTTCTGCCTCTGTTATGAACGGCTATGTGTTCACTTTGTCATCACGGGTCCGGTCATACCTTATTTATGGTCTCTGACAGGTTTTAAATGGGGATAATTGCAGATAACGGGACTTGGTTCTGAACTTGAATGGATGCGTGTGGATTCAGTTTTGAAAAATCAGACCCGTGCAGGACTCTAATCCATGCTGCTCCAAAAATCTGTTTAGTAAGCAAATAAAAAAGTTTATGTCCATATGTACATTTCACCTTTTCTAACTTAAAACTAAACCCTTTAATGTGAACATTTTGAGGTATTTATTTATCCTGTTACAGGCTTTGACTTCATACATTTTAACCTTTGTTGTTCCTCTTGGAATTGTAGAATTTCAGAAGCTGTGGAGGAGCGTACCAGTGGACTCCATAGATGAAGAGAAAATTGAGGAATACTTGAAAAAACAGGGCATCTCTTCCATGCAAGAGACTGGACCAAAGAAAGTGGTCAGCTTCTTTTATTTTTTTTTTTATTCATTTACTTCAGGAGCTGTAAACAAAACCGTTTTTAGTTGATTGTAAAACTTAAATATTCCCACTTTTATTTCAGGATTTGTCAACTGAAACAACCGTCCTGTTTATTCTGTTCTATTCTGATTTTTGGGTTCCCTGCAGATGCCAGTTCAAAAGAGAAAGAAGCAAAGCGGGCAGAGGAAGAGGCAATTTAAAACCCATAACAACCATCTGCAAGGAGTTTTGGAGGACTACTCGGATGGTGTGCCTTCTAAGAAGTGAAACGGCTCGCTGTGGTCGGAGGTGGCTGGAGATTAAGTTGCTGGCTGTATGATACAGACTTATTATTGCGGTTCAGTAAAAAAAAAAAAATCCTGTGTTACTTTACTTTCATTCCCTCTAAGGATCAGTAATCATTCATTACATGGAGCCAGTAGCAGCAGTGTTATGGAATGCCTCTGATTCACTGGTTAATCAAACGGGACTCTGAAGAGTTTTGAGATATGTAAGCACACTGAAGACTAACCAGCAGTGGGCACATCATCCATACAGATGAAATGTATATTGGTCAAAGATGTATCAATATTACTTTGATTTTATTTAGAGCAAAGAAGTGTTTTGAAAGGTGCAATTTGAGTAAGAGACATTTTGATTTTCCAAACCAGATGGGTGGAGGACAACACCGTCTCCTTTAGCATAAAATCATCTTCTGTTCTTGTGGAATTTCAAATTTCAATGCTTTTACTCTGAAAAGCTGCGGTATACTGATGAAAGAATAAGACTTTTGAACATATTTTAATAAATTTCCATTGTTACACAAAAATGTTTCAAATCTATTGCAGTGTTAAATCAATACATAGAGTACATCATTCAAAGCTGGTGGGGGAGAAAAAATGTCAGAGAAAAAGCTCAAATCTAGCAAGTTTACAAGAAGAAACGTTTGAAATCGAAAATATCAAAGGATGCTAATCGTCAATGGGTTTAATAACTGTACATTTTATTTATCTTCCAACAAATTGATTTAAATTAGTGTACCGATATATTTAACTGGTAGTGTGGCTTGGTTTGATGGTTTTCTTCAAATGGTGGTAATTCGGCAAAATCTTCATCAGGAAGTCGAGCTGGAGGGTCTGGGGCTGCAATGACAGTGAAAGCTTTCAGTGAGGTGCAGAAACAAGGTCCAACTCAATACAGCCCTGCACCAAGTTAACCATCCCATGAGTTAAAGGGTTCAGTTCTCCAGAGATGGCAGAATGAAATTAAAAACATGCTAATTCATTTAAACGTGTTTTATTAGCACAATGTTGTGGCTTTTTGAGAGCTTCACTTGAATTAACTCTGAACTTAACTGGGAAAAGTGAGATATGCGGTGCATTTAGGCAAAATTCACACTGCAGGCCTCAACGCTCAATTCCGACTTTCTTTTGCGAAATCAGATTGTTTTGCATGGTCGTTCACATTTCGAATTACCTGCGACTTTTATGTGATCTCCTGTGTGAACTACATTATTGGGCTGAAACAATCAGATTAATTGATTATTGAAATAATCGTCCACTAATGTAGTAATCGAACAATCGTTAACCGGAGTACAGAGACTAAAACACACCTTTAGCTGAAAGAGCAAATCACTTAGAGCAAAAATTAAATCAAAATTGTAAAATACATGTAAAAATTTTGCATTTAAGAAAAAAAAAAATTGCTTGATCCAGAACTCCTCAAGTGGAATAGTTTTATTTTTACCTGGTTTAAAATTATAAATCGTGTAACATTTGGCTTTCTGATCATTTTTGGATTTAAAAAATTGACAGATGAGTCAATTGGAAAAATTATCTTTAGTCACAGCCCTACTGCATTCACACAACCTAAGTGTTCTGATGTGCAGTAGAGGACGCAGTCACATCACAAGCGAGTGTGTTCTGTCTTTACAGAAGTAAATATGGATGATGTTGCTGGAGCGCATCTAACGATCTTTCCCAACCTCAGGCAGTGTATTAACACAATCTTTTCAAGATAGTAAAAAATAAAGACTGCTCTCCGCATTATTGCCTGCCATGATTGTTTTTCTTCCTGCTTCTGCGTAGAAGGACGCAGAATAGTGACCTTTGTTGAGTATTAATGGCGTTCAGGGCGGATGAATGCGGTCGCACATAAAAACATTAGATACATATTGGATTCAGAACCACAAAGCCCAGTGGCCTGGGTCGTATTAGAAAAACTATGTGTTCAGACTGTCATAGGTTAGATACAGGTCACATACAGGTGCTGGTCATAAAATTAGAATATCATGAAAAAGTAGATTGATTTCAGTAATTCCATTTAAAAAGTGAAACTTGTATATTATATTCATACATTACATACAAACTCATTTCAGATGTTTATTTTGTTTAATTTTGATGATTACAAATGACAACAAATGAAAATCTCAAATTCATCATATCAGAAAATTAGAATATTACTGAAGACCAATAAAAACAAAGGATTTATAGAAATGTTGGCCAACTGAAAAGTATGAACATGAAAAGTATGAGCATGTACAGCACTCAGTATTTAGTTGGGCCTCCTTTGGCCTGTATTACTGCAGCAATGCGGCGTGGCATGGAGTCGATCAGTCTGTGGCACTGCTCAGGTGTTATGATAGCCCAGGTTGCTCTAATAGTGGCTTTTAGCTCTTCTGAATTGTTGGGTCTGGTGTATTGCATCTTCTTCTTCACAATACCCCATAGATTTTCTATGGGGTTAAGGTCAGGAGAGTTTGCTGGCCAATTAAGAACAGGGATACCATGGTCCTTCAACCAGGTACTGGTAGCTTTGGCACTGTGTGCAGGTGCCAAGTCCTGTTGGAAAATGAAATCTGCATCTCCAAAAAGTTGGTCAGCTGCAGGAAGCATGAAGTGCTCTAAAACTTCCTGGTATGTGGCTGCGTTGACCCTGGACCTCAGAAAACACAATGGACCAACACCAGCAGATGACATGGCACCCCAAACCATCACTGACTGTGGAAACTTTACACTGGACTTCAAGCAACGTGGATGAAGTGCCTCTCTTCGTTTCCTCCAGACTCTGGGACCTTGATTTCCAAAGGAAATGCAAAATTTACTTTCATCAGAGAACATGACTTTGGACCACTCACCAGCAGTCCAGTCCTGTTTCTCTTTAGCCCAGGCAAGACGCTTCTGACGCTGTCTGTGGTTCAAGAGTGGCTTGACACAAGGAATGCGACAGCAGAAACCCATGTCTTTCATACGTCTGTGTGTGGTGGTTCTTGAAGCACTCACTCCAGCTGCAGTCCACTCTTTGTGAATCTCCCCACATTTTTGAATGGGTTTTGTTTCACAATCCTCTCCAGGGTGCGGTTATCTCTCTTGCTTGTACACTTTTTTCGACCACATCTTTTCCTTCCCTTCGCCTCTCTATTAATGTGCTTGGACACTGAGCTCTGTGAACAGCCAGCCTCTTTAGCGATGACCTTTTGTGTCTTGCCCTCCTTGTGCAAGGTGTCGATGGTCGTCTTTTGGACAACTGTCAAGTCAGCAGTCTTCCCCATGATTGTGTAGCCTATAGAACTAGACTGAAAGACCATTTAAAGGCTTTTGCAGGTGGTTTGAGTTAATTAGCTGATTAGAGTGTGGCACCAGGGGCCATCAATTTTGAACCTTTTCACAATATTCTAATTTTCTGATATGATGAATTTGAGATTTTCATTTGTTGTCATTTGTAATCATCAAAATTAAACAAAATAAACATCTGAAATATATGAGTTTGTATGTAATGTATGAATATAATATACAAGTTTCACTTTTTAAATGGAATTACTGAAATCAATCTACTTTTTCATGATATTCTAATTTTATGACCAGCACCTGTATGTGCAAAGAAATCGGGTTTTGGTCACTTCAGTCTGCAGTGTGAACTTAGCCTTAGATGTAATCCTGGGTTTTATTGTGACCTCCTGAATGGGTTATCAAAGCACTCTTGGAAAATTGTTAGTATGTCCTCCATTCCTCAGAGGGTTTTCCCCCATTAGGACCATTTTCACTTTGGTTCCAAATGCTTTATTATGCTATCAGACTAATTCATCTTTAAAACCTTGTTTCATTGTGGTTCAATAGATCAGGATGTAATCAGACCTGGCTGAGGTTAATGAAAATGAAGCTAATTATGATTAAAAAAGGGAGGCCATTATACATCTCACATCGAAGCTAGCTTGGATTGACATCTTCTAATAGCGAGTATCATAGACATTATCTTTCATTTGAAAAAATGATCTCATCCTCACAAAAGAAGATAATGGCACTCCATGCATCCAGAGAAAACTCTCTGGCATCTCTTTTTAACACTGTAGTAATTGTTTTTGGAACTTTGATACACTTTCACACTGGTAACAAACCCAGCCCCAAGGCCATTTTTTAAAACCCTGATCACATGGCTCTGTAAAAAAAAAAAAAAAAGAAAATCAGTAATTATGGTGATTCATCTTTGCTTCTTTGGTTGTAAATCCCACTTACTGTTAAATTACAACCAGCATCCGATAATAGAAGAAAAATATAGTCTCATATTTTTCCCTCTACCTCTGAAAATTGAGGCCATTGTACATTTTGGTCTGGACTGTAGTTGAGTACACAAAATCCTTCAGCCAGGCAGGGATATTTAAGGGTAAGGATATTAAGTTATATATTTAGAATTGATTAATTAGCAGTCTACGAGCAGCGAGTTTTCACTGAGATTAATCGATTAATTTATCCTACTGCAATACCCCCTCCCAACAGAAGAATGATCATTCTCCATACTTTTATATTTTTTGGTATATTTCTCTATATCCCAGATGTGTTAAACCATGTTTATCTGTACCTGTGGTCTCTCAGTCTGAACCCTCCTCATACATCCGGAGCCAAAGATGACTGTGTTCTCAGGTATGACCTCACAGGTGTTGACCTGACAGAAGGCTCCAATGATACAGCCACTGGTGAGGATCACGTTCCTGCCAACGTCGGCTAGATAGCAGAGGAAAATAATGAATACTAACTTCATTAGACATTTGTCCAAATCTTGAATCTGTTAGAACCCACCTTTAGATTCGATTACATTGTTATCACCAATTTTTAAAGCTTGTGATACTGATTTTGATAAGTTAAGGATAATTAAGTTTTCAGCATGTTCATAAAACACTATCAAAAAATTGTTTTATACAGAACAGGCAGGTTGAAGAAGGATACCGCAGCCCACTTCAAACACATTGTTTGTACCAATGGTCATGGTCTTTGGCTCCACTTCAGAGTCTGGTGTGATGTTTTCTGGATAACTGAAATGGAAAGAAAACGTAGAGCTCTTTAGAAAAGCAACATCTGTTATGTCAAAATGGGGAAATTTGGGTGTGAAAGAGGCAAGAAAAAAGAAGAAACTAGAATAAAGTGCAATTATTAATAGAGAGGTTATATTCATAATGTACAAATGGTAGCATCTGAGAGATTAAATGATTATTTTGTCAGCACTTGTTTAGTTTATAGGAAGAAGCAGAGATCATAAAGTTCAACAGCAGCTGGGAGGGAGGATCTGTGGCAGCGTTCCTTAGAGCCGGCATCCTCAGTCCTCAAGGCCCGCTGTCCTGCAGGTTTTAGAGGTTTCCCTGCTTTAGCACTGCTGATTATAATGATTGCAGTAGACCAAAAGCCTGTTAATCAGCTTTCAATTAAAATCAGCTGTGCTGGAGCAAGGAAACCTCTAAAACCTGCAGGACAGAGGGCCTTGAGGACAGAGGTTGGGGATGCCTGCCTTAGAGCATCTAGGATGCAGCACTTTGTCAGTGAAAGAGCTCTCCTACAGCTTTGTCCAGGAGATCTAGAACAGTGCTGGCCCTCTTGACCAGCTCATCCTAATGCTTCCTCTCAGCTAGATATGAAACAGTCTTAACATGACAGAAAAAAGAAAAAAAAATTGAGACAAAGCTTCATCCATATTGAAATCTAACTAGTGAAATACCAGTAAACTGCATCAACTCCTCACCTGTTATGGATCAGAGCTTGTTCTTCGATCAGGTTGCCTTCTCCAATCACAATAGGCCCTGCCTCTGCAATAATCCGAGCTTTTGGGTGAACCACTGTTCTAGGGCCTCAAATAAGAAGAAAACATACAGTGAATACATGTTAAATATCATTCCGATTTCTTAGATGGTGTCTTTTCTGTACTGTGATCGATGCAGAACATCTTACCAATAGTAACATCTCCTCTGATCTCGCTTTCAACACAGACTACAGCCCCAGCAGCGATTTTGACACTGAGAACAGAGCAGTAGGAACCGATTAACAATGCTAGCTTAGGATGCTAACTAGATACTTCTGTTGACATGTTTTAAAGAAGGGATAAAACTACTTCCCCGTCACTGTTTCATAGCTATTTAAAAAAAAAAAAAAAGCAATTAACTTATTGGTTAAACCGACGTAAACATGTGTTTACATTACCTTTTCTGTGTGTTTAATTTCTCTGCCATGGCAGGAGCTATTCTAATGGGAGGTGGCGTTGAATCACTCTGCTATCGATTAGAAAGACTTTTTTTTTTTTTTTTTTTAACCCTCTGCGCATGCGTTCTCTTCTTCTTCTTGAAATTTTTATGGCAAAAATGTTAGGTGAGCATTACCGCCACCAATTGGTAATAGTCTTTTAGCAAATGAGAACATGTAAACACATTTCAGGAAAACAAACCAAGGCGTTTTTTTTTTCTCGGAGATACTTTTGTAAATCAGAATTATGTTTGAAATTAAATAGACTAATAAAAGTTACCTTTTCAACAATGTTAAACAGGTCTTTTCAGGGAAGAGGTCGATAATTTTTGAATGACCTATGTAGAGGAAAATCATTTCAAAAGATAGAAAATTCATTCGAAATTGAGTCAATGTCTTAAAGTTATTAATATACCATTTAAAGTTCAAAGTGTGTTTAAAAGTTCAATGGTATACATGAAGATTTAGATTAGGCAGTAGACTTTGGAAATATTTCTCAGTTTTGCCCTATTTATTATTACATTTATATTCTTATTAATCTCCAGTGTTCTCCAGGTCTTTATATTCTTGTTTTCATTTTCTTTTAGACATGTAGAACTAATTGGGGTTAGTCAAATTACTAGAATGTCAATGTCCCATTTTATACATTTGTTTTATCTAAAGTTCATGAGCTGCATAATTGACTTGGGATGGTGTTACCCAAGATGTGCAGCATATGCTATAATGTCTGAATGAACCGTTTCCTTAAAAATTATAAACTGCTCTGCCTCTTTTTTTGTAGATGACGTCATAATTGTGTCTCTAGTTGAATTTGTTGTACGGGTGAACCTCAAATTATATTAAACAATTTCCATAAAGCTATTTATTTTATATAAAATGTCATCTATATTTTACGGTTGTACTTGTTTCATTAAATAAAAATAAATAAAAAAAATCAGGCAGTTCAGATTGGTGGGAAATTGTTTTCCATATCTTAATTTTATTTAGAACAGAATTTTAAATCAGAGATGGTCCTTTGCACACCACAAAAAATGATTAGGACTACCGGTATTTACGTTCACATTTTGTGTTTTTACCCTATATCCTGTTTGTTTTTTTTGTTTTTTTAATGAATGTCTGTTTGTTTTCACTGTCTGTTGAATGGTTGCTTTAAAGTACAACTATGCATGCAGCGATATTTTTTTTTAACTGATATGGTGTCTTTAAATAGAAGTTTGCTTAAATGCATCCAGGTATTTCATGAAAGGTCTACTTGAAAGCACTGCCTTGAGGTGCATTGGCATTTGAATGCAATGTAAAAAAAAAAAATAAATCCAAGTTAATTTTTCCTAAAATAAGAGAATTTTTCCTGAATAAAGCTGGTAATTGAGACACTTTGCAATTGGAATAAGATAATTTACATTTAAATTAATTAAAAAAAAAAAAACTGCAGTGTCTTATTTCAAGTTCATAATATCTAATGATCTTATTTTAATGGTTAAAAAAAACAAAACTCATTCCATTGGCATCTTATTTAGCTACTCCAAATAGGGATAAAGGTAAAGTTTTATGAATTTTTAGATTGTTATTTCTAGTGTGGGGTCGCTCGAATGGATAGTAAAGTAGATATTTAAGCGCAAAACAACAGTTTAAAATTCTAATCATAAAAAGAAATTGACAAACCAATCTAAAATTGCATTTTCTGTATTTCCCTGAAAAATCACTCTCATGTCGTTAGTCTAATGTTCCAAATGTACAATAAGTATACACGTTTGTAATTAGAGGAGGTAGTGGTGATTGTTTGCCACTCCAAACATCCAATTAAAGTTCCAATTAAGCCACCACTAAGGCACTGGGGCCAAGTTTCTATATGCAGGAAAAAATAAGTTCCAATGTTCAGTCTTAATGATGGTTTTGGATGGTTTATTTTCTATTTTTGCCAACAATTAAAGAGGACAAACTTTTTATTTTGTCCTACCTCTCTTGCACTGGTAAAAACCATAAGCCCCCAAACCCCAAAATGCCTGCTGGTCCTTTCCCAGGCCCCTACACTTACAGAAAGTGGACTGATCCACATAACTTCCTGTCATACCTCAGAACAAAAAATAAATAAG
>NW_015151329.1:56050-58121 GCF_000732505.1 Cyprinodon variegatus
AAACAGATCCAGTGTGCTGAACTTCTTTATTTTTTTATTATTTAAACAAAAAAATATTGACATTTTCAAGTAGGAATCACCACATTTCTTGCTTACATAAAGAAAAAAGAAGACAACATATTATCAGTGTGATGAACACCTGCAGAGGCCAGCTTTCTGAACAGCTCAACTAGTTTGTCCCTTCACGCGCCCACTACACAATGAAAACAAGAAGAGCAGGAAGTAGAATCTGTTATGGCAAAAAAGAAAGCAAAGGAAAATCCAAAACACACATTTTCAGCTGAGGGAGTGAAGCCGGAAAAGCAACCAGAAATGAAACCATCTGATCGAACTAGTCTGTTTTTGCCGGCCGCCATCGCTGTTGTGGTTGCAGTTTGCGCGGTGCCACTAACGGCGGAAATATCTGACAGTAAGTATTGAGCAGAAGGGGGGAGAGAAAGTGTGAGCTGCAGACATTTGAACTTCCCTCTTGAGGCAGTTTAGGGATTAATCTAGCATGTGACCAGTGAACTCAGCAGCCATATCCACAGCAGACATCTGACTAAACGCATTTCAGCGATCAAACCGGTAGGAGAAAACTCTCTTTTCTGTTACAGGATCTGAGATTCATCGCTGAGCTCTTTGTTTAGTATATAGAAGTTTATTTAAAAGCAAATCTGACCGCTAGCTGCGCATTGAGCTTTGATTTGAATTGGGCGAGCTTCAGAAAACTAGGCTGGGACATTTAGCACCAGAACGCTTAAATATAATATAATCTTTAATTTATAAAGTAGGAGCGATCATCATCTGACTTTGATTTTTTTTGTTCTTTTGTTTGTTTGTTTTCCCATCAGAGGTCCATCATCCTAAACACATTGCCCTGAAGATGGATGAGGCGCTGCTGACAGTCATCAATGACCTGGAGACAGATGTGCTGTTGTCATGGAGATCAGAGCGATGCTACCAGGTATGGGATTAAATTTACCAGTTGCTATGGCTCTGTGTGACACCTGGTTGGCCCCCTATGCAACTGTGGACTAGGAGGTCTCTTTGCAGATGTAATGGTGCAAACAAACCCACCTGATACTAGTTTGACTGACCGGACCTTATTTATACCCCAACAAATGCCAGATTTCAACAGGATGGTGAGCCATGGCTGTAGGTTTGCATAGGGACCATATGTCCCTACCAACATTTTTACCCGACCTACTTGTCCCTACCTATGTGAATAACATGTTTATAATTTACAATTTAAGTTGTTGCACAAGTCGCTTCTCACAAATTGTATATTGAAGACAATATTTTAAATGCTCAGTGTCAGTTCCTCTTATAGTTCCCAAGCCCATGTAAATAAAATAAATCTATTTGCAGTCCCTTGAATATGTTACTTTGCTTTGTTTTAAAATACAGAGAATATCAGCATATCAAAAAAATAAATAAAATAAGAGTGGGTTTTACCTCTGCATATTACCTATGGAAAACAGCGGATACATACAGATACAACAGACATATTTAGACTATATTTGGTAAAAAAAACAAGGCACAAATTTACCTTCCATCTTACCCGCTGGTAAGTTCAAATGTTACCCCTTTCAAAGTGTAAGGTTGTCCCAATTTTACATTATTCCGAGCCACTGATGCTCTAAACATTGATAAACAGCATCTAGTGTGTGTAGTCCTTATCAAATTTGTATAAATGTACCAAAGAATGCGATTTTCTCTTTAAGCAAAATGCGCCTTGATGCTTACGTCAAGCATAAAAAAAAATAGGAGCATGCATAATGCGTAGAACCAATGACATCAAACCAATTCAACTTAAGACCAATAGTGTCCCTACCAAAGTTGTGATCAAACCTACGCCCATGTGGTGAGCCGTTTAAACACGACACCAATAGCAAAGCAGACAGTGGTACTTTTAATTACTATGTTCATAACTGTGTATATTCCATTAGACCGTTAAAAAAAATACACTCATATAATATGTTTCAAACCGCAATAAAGATCTTAAAAGAACAATGTATTTGAGTATTTTATTTTTTACACTACTACTTGGAATTATGGGTAATCCATAATTTGTAGATTAAAGCGTAGA
>NW_015151329.1:58876-64496 GCF_000732505.1 Cyprinodon variegatus
AAATTATTTACAGCCTGTTGCAGTTTTTTTAACCATATTCTGCTTTAAACTACTCCACATTATCCCTGACATGTCTGCTGTGTTCTTTGGTTTCTATGATGCTGTTTGTTTTAGAATAAACAGCTGGAATATACTTAGATGTATTAGAGTAATATAAGCGAAATGCAAATGCACTCCACACTTTTCAGTTCTTTATTTCTTTTAAACATTTGTGTTGGTTAATGTCAGAACAAATTTCAATACGATTCGTATCAATTTGTAATTGTAATTAGGGCTGCAACTAACGATTATTTTGCAAATCGATTAATCTGTCGATTTATTTTTTGGGATTTATAATCGGATAGCCAAAGATTCTTTAAAGAAGACTTTTTATGAAATGAAACCAGGTGAAACTAAAACTTGAGGAGATCTGGATAGATCATATAGACAGACAAATACTTCTTTTTTATCCTAAATGCAAAATGTTTTTATATATTTTTTCAAAATGTTGGTATAATTACTGCTCTAAATAGGTTTCTCTGTCAGCTGAAGGCATGTTTTACAGTCTCTATACTGCTGTTAACCATTAATCAATTATTAAATTAGTTGTTGATTATTTGAATAATCAATTAATCACAATTAACCCAATTAATTGTTTCAGCCCTAATTGTAATATCATCAAATGAAAAAGAGGTAAAATTAAGTTTTTAGGCAGAGTATTTACAGAAGCATTGATAAAAAACAGTTTTAATCAAAGAATCTGCTTGTTGATTGAATATTATTTGGTTGATTTTTAATTTCCTAGTCTCCAGTTCCACTTTGGGGAGCATGGAAACTACTCTCTGTGGCTGAAGAATCTCAACAACGTCTCTCACACTAACTGCTCCATAATGGTGAATTCCAACCCTGTAAACAGTTATATCCGTGAGTGTCACACACATAAATGCTTAATTATGCTTTGTTCATACAGTCAAAGGTTAACTATTTTTAACCTCTTAATGAGGCGTGTTGAAGTGAATGTATTACGCTAATGTCACACTTTTTCCTTACAGCGATCTTGGTTACTTTTTTCATCTTTGTTGGATTGGCCTTGATGTTTGCAGTTGGAACTAGACTTTTAAGGTAGGGCGGGTCTGTGAAGTGTTTCTATTTGTTAAAAGGTTTCTTTAAGACATCTAGTTTTAGGTATTTTCACGTACAATATCTGCAGAGTAAACAGGCTGTAATTTCTTGACCAGAATCGGGGCGGTGAGAGGACTTGTCCTCAGGATCAGTGGGTCAATGGAGGCTGAAAGGCTAATTAATTCTGTAAGTGTTTCTAAAAGTCTATTGTGATTTAAGCGCTTTATTTAGTTTTGAAAAGTTCACATGTAAATTTTCTCCTGCCGATCCAGGAACTGGGGTCCCCTCGGATGGATGCTCTAGTTACTGACAACATCCTCCCTTCCCCGGCCAGCAGCAGCAGGAGGCTTCGCTCCCTGGACACGTTCAGAGGGTGAGGCCCCGCCCCATATTTTAATCCAGCTCGGCTGAAGGAGAATTAAGTGATTTACAACTTTTGCATGACTTGTCATCTTTTCTTCGCGTGATTCTCACAGCACATAAATGTCATAGTAGCTGATTTTGAACTTATAACGGATGATAGTTTTCCACCACATCAATCATGCTCAGTCTCTTTGTGCTGCGTTATTGTGAAAAAACATGGATGTTAATTGGTCATAATCTATGATGAATAAACAATGAAACTTTAGGGTACAATTTAATGTAGCTCTTAGTGAAGCTCTACTTTCTTTCATATCTAAAAGACCCTTAACCCTGCACTGCTCCCCAGGTGCCGCACGAAGGCAGCCCTCTGCTCCACACGGGGATTAGTTACATGCAGAGAGTTGCTCTGTACTTGTGACAGTGTAATGACAATAAAAGCTGGGGAAAAAACAATACAAATGTGCACATGACATCTCAGGTTTCATTTTTAAAGAATAAAACCATACGTCTTCATTCTCTTTGATGCTTATCTGATTCAAATGACATATGTTGATGTTTTTGGTTAAGCTATGGGGGTGGGAGTTCTTGCTAGTATGCTTACCTGTTGGGCACCTTAAGTTTACCTCTCTGCTCAAGTCAGCTTCCTTCAGTTGATCAAAGTTTCTCCATCCTTGGCATCTCTTTCAGTATATCCTTGGTTATTATGGTGTTTGTGAACTATGGAGGAGGGCGATACTGGTTCTTCAAACATTCAAGCTGGAATGGTGAGCCTAACCTAGATTTGTTTCTTTTTTAGCCTTTTATAATCTTGTCAATTTATCTTTATAAAGACATTTTTTTTTTATCCGGATTTCTTTTGCGCTTCACGTTACAGGTCTAACAGTTGCAGATCTTGTTTTCCCTTGGTAAGAACAATTTATTTTTTATTTTTACTATTATTATGTGCACAATGAGAGATATAAGTTGGTGCATTGTGAAATAAAAAAAAAAAAATAAAATCACGGAATTATTATTTCCTGTTTTTCATCCACAATTTCTCCATTGGATTCAAGGGATTTTCTACTCTATTCTATTACTTTAATTAAAGCCGGAAGTTCTTAGAATTGAGTAAAAGTTCAAAATGTCCTAAAATTCAATGAAATGATCTGCATCATATAAAATGAATTAAATTAAACGTGAGGATTTCAGCCAACACTTCCTGCCTTTTTTTAGTCGCTGGTTCTTCCAGTTTTTTCTCACCCTTGACTGTATGTCTCTGCCCACCACCAGGTTTGTGTTCATCATGGGCACATCTATTGCACTCTCCATCAACTCCATGCTGCGGGGGGGCAAGAGTCGCTCCTCCCTACTCAGGAAAGTCTTATGGAGGAGCATTCAGCTGTTTCTCATTGGCCTCTTCATCGTTAACCCAAACTACTGCCTTGGACCATGTAAGCATAAACCTCCCCTGATTTCTTTTTGATTTTCAATAAAAAAACACTCACTATTGATGGTTTTCTATGAATTAGTTCTACAAAATGTGCTTCTATACCTTTAGATCAGTTTTTTTGTTTAAGCATGAATCTTTTCTTACAGTTTTGTTCATTTACTCCACAGTATCGTTTAACAACTTAAGGATCCCTGGTGTGCTGCAGCGCCTCGCCTGGTCATACTTGGTGGTTGCTAGTTTGGACTTACTGGTGGCGAGAGGTCATCTGGACATCCTCACAACAGTCAGCCTAAAGCTTTACTCTATCATTAATCTTTTTTTTTTATGACACTGATAAATACAATATGTATTCTTGGCTGTAAATTTTATCAAAACCTCAATAAACAAAACAATACCTACATAGATAGACAAAACACATTGCATACAAAAAAAAGAAAAGAAAAAAAAATTAAACAAAAGTATATGACTAGAATAACAGCAGTTAAATAATTACATTAGAGTCGTGGCTGGCGTATCTAACTATGTCATGGTGCACATTTGAAAAGTTTCCATATATTCCATGATTTGTTAAATTTAGTCAATTATCATCAATCTTTAATGCTTTATTTTTTATTCTGTGCTGCTTTGTTCCATCCTTTCCAGGATGCTTGGTGGTCTCCTGGCCTTGATGTATTACTGTACTGGCCAGCCTGGCTTTGTGTTGTTGTTCTGGAAATCATTTGGCTCTGCCTCACTTTTCTTCTTCCTGTACCAGACTGCCCAACGTGAGTCAGCTTGTGCTCTTTTGTGAGATGTATCAATTAGATTGATGGGCTTTTTTGTGTGTAATGATAAAATAAGGTCTATATATGTTTTTCCCTATATATCCCTAGTTTTACAGTGTTAAATTCCAAAGTATTAAAATTTTGTAAATTATTTATTATCTGTATAAAACACTGAATTACTCAATTCACCCACTGATTCCGGATCATGACACTCCTCTGGCTTTACTCTCTGTAACATTGATATATGTGTCTTTTGCTCTTGTTGTTTTCCTTCTGTTGGTGCAGAGGATACCTGGGTCCAGGTGGGATTGGTGACATGGGTCTTCATGTGAATTGTACTGGTGGAGCTGCTGGTTACATTGACCGTTGGCTTCTGGGAGAAAACCACATTTATCAGTCTCCCTCATCAAAGGTATTTTTTTATCAACCTAATTAAATATGCATCAATAAATCAGGTGTCAACCAGAATCAGAAGCTCAATAATCCAAACTAGTGAATACACCATACCTAAGCTCTACTACCCCGCACTGACATCAGCACTTTTTGTTGCGGATGCTGTTATTGTGAGAAGACTGAATTTCTTTTTAAAGACCAGAAATGTATGGGAAAAAGCCGTTTTAAAGAAAACTGTATATTTTATGTCATCTGTTGTTTTTCTATATGAAGCATTTCTTTTAACCATTAACTCTATAGTTATGTTACCTTGCTTTATATTTATAGTATGTTTATAAACCCTGCTTTCTAAAACAGAGTGTTGGTCCTCCATCAAGGTATGTCTGGAGAATAAATAGTTTGAATGCCATTTTATATATTATTTAAATTTGGCTTTTTGGGAACTGATGGGAATTTGATAACAGCATTCCGATTGATGCATCTCTATTAAATGTTTCTAACCAAAGGGGTCTCCCACATAAGGAAATGTAGATTACTATTAAGATAGGTGCAGATTGCAGTTTTAGTATATATTTAACATAAAAACTTTGATTCCGTCTTTGTAATAAACAGGTGATTTATGCAACTCATATGCCATATGATCCAGAAGGTGTTTTGGGAAGCATCAACTCTGTCCTTATGGCTTTTCTTGGATTACAGGTTAGTATTTTTCTTTTCTTTCCTGCTGCAGTAATGGTACATTTGATTGAAAAGAGGAGGATCATAACGTTGAGTAATTTGTTATAACTTGCATTTCATTTTTTATTATTTATTTTTTTTTTTGCTTAGGCTGGAAAGATACTGTTACACTACAGAGATGTTCCTACAAGGGTGATTTCAAGATTTCTAATATGGGGTCTTTTTCTGGTAAGTTAATTTCCTGCAGCAATGCTGGCTAAGATCAGACTAGCAGCTCTGAGAATCTCTAAGTCAAGCTTGGTCATTTTAAAATGAACGTACACCCTATGTAATTCCCTCTCATGTCGAAATCATGAAACCAAGTCGTTCTTTTAGTTACTGGCTTTAATCACACAAGAAGCATGATAGTGTGCAGTGAGAACTCCTTGGCCGCTTTCCCTTGAGAGAAAAGTAGAACCTTCAGTCCTTTATTGCACTATGCACTTTATCCAATTTCCTTATCGCTGGTGGCTTAGGCAGAGGAATCAGCAAGGTGTCTGCCAGATACTTTGGTCCAGAACCACAGGTACCGACCCTCAAAGGTAACATTCCATCAACCTTTTGGTCGCCCCCTTAATTAAGACTCGTTCCCCAATATCAAACAAGCAATATACATGAAATGATGCTTTTAATATTTTACTTTGTTACTAGAAATGTATGTATTTATGAACTCTATATTTTAACCTTAAATATTTATTAATGTATTATTTATTTATTTATTCTGACTTCAATGGCAGCTACACCCTCTGTCAGGTATTGCATTTTGCATATGTGGAAATTTAGTGTAAATCAAAATAGGTAAATCAGCAGATTTGATTTTAATTTCACATAAATTTTTATTCGGACTGGAAGC
>NW_015151329.1:64645-75679 GCF_000732505.1 Cyprinodon variegatus
TATATATATATATATATATATATATATATATATATATGTGTGTGTGTGTGTGTGTGTAAATAAGAGCTTCTAAATTAGATTTAATTACACATGACCTCCCTTTTTTTATTAGAATATTTGAATTTGCAGGCAAGCTATGGCTGACTTGGTTAATGAGGTACTGTGGCTGCAGAGCATGTCCGTATCATCACCCCTCCAGCACAGTCCTGATGACACATTAGATTAGTTGGTTTTTGCCATACCTCATAAGCTAACAAGCATTTAGTTTAAATTAGATTCAAGTTTTATAACCCATAAATAGTCTGAATTATACACAGTTTTTCCCCCACAATTTCTCTGTGAATGTCACAATCTAACCTTAAATCAGTTTTATAGGAAGATCCAAACTATAGAATAGTATTCACCAATAATTGTGTGTTAAATATTACTCTTAAATAATCTTTCTTTACGCTTCATAGCAGCCCCTTTTCCTTATCTAAGATCTATGCTGATCCCTTCATTCATGGCACTGTTAATGCATCTATATGTTACAGACCTGGAAAACTGTCAAAGATTCTAATTCTATAGATATGGTCGCACTGAATTGCATCACTCGGTTGCAATTAAATACTGTGAAGGCAGCAAGGTCTCATCTAAATTTCCCTCATATTTACTCATTTACAATTTTGCTTCTTGGTAAGGAAAGTGGAATTTGTTCATTATTTTCTAAGCTGGAAGTTAGATTTAATTCGTTTAATTAATGATTCTAGTTTAGATTTTTACAGTTATTAAAAACTTATTTCAAACCATTATACATCCTTGCATCAATGTACTGTATGAACTCATCTGTCTGGGTGAATAAAAGACGTTTTCACTGTTTCAGTTTCTGAAATGACTTTTTTTTCTGAAAGGAATGTTTTAGGTTAATGTTTTTTCTTCTTTTCTGACTGAATGATGAAATGTTATTCATCCCACAGGGAATCATATCAGCAGTGCTGACTGAGTGCTCCACAGACAAAGGCTTCATCCCCGTTAACAAGAACTTATGGTAAGATTTGTCACTAAATATTTAAGGAGGGAAACTTATATGAGTAGTTAATTTTTGGTATTAATTGAAATACTTGAGGAGATTTTTACAAACAGCTTTCAATATTGAATATTTAACAGTTTTTAAAAGTCTTGATTATTAGTTTTGTTTTTGCTTTATTTATTTTTTTACTGTAAATAAATCTCGTTACTCATTTAGTATTTCCTTTTTTTTTAATAACTCTTATTAAAAGTCCACCTAATATCAGAGTGTGTTATTTCCCACATATTTTTTTATTCTATTAAAACCATGGAAAATTAGTTTCTGTCTAACTTCTCTCTTAATTTGATCCATAAATGGATTAATGTTGTAATTCCTTTGATTTTACATTGGATTCAAACCTACTGCCTCTATTCAGAAAACAGTTTTAACCCTTGTAAAAATTAATGGAATTGCAGGCCAAACTTTTCAATAAAAGCTGGAAATAGGTTTTAATCAAAAAAAAGTTTGGTTGAAGAATATCAAATTTTATTAGTTTAACTACATTTTATGTACATGCATGAAAATAATGAATAACAGTGCCAAAATGAAGGAGCCGCTGCTTTATTTTAGCTAAATGTTTTAAACCCTTAAGCAATCAGTTAAATTAGTGTAATACTGATAAAGTACTTGACAGTTGGCAGATTGTTGGTGTGAGAACACCTAACCACATTAGAAAAGCAAACAAACAAGGGTGTATGATTTTATCTAGATATGATTTTACATGTTTATGCTGAATGTGTTTTTATCACTCTTAGGTCACTGTCATATGTGACAACATTGGCTTGTTTTGCCTTTGTGTTGCTCTTGCTGGTCTACTACACAATTGATGTTAAGAAATGGTGGTCTGGGGCACCTTTCTACTACCCAGGTGAGCATTTCTGTCAGAAATACAAAGCTAGATCACTAGACTGCTTTCATGTTTTCTTTTATTTTATTTTTATACCTGGTTGAACCTCTGTAACTTTTTGAATTAAGGGGAAGGTTTTTGTGAGAGTTTCCTCAATCTTATCAGATTAACTAATTACAGGTATGAACTCCATCCTGGTGTACGTGGGCCACGAAGTCTTCGAGGGCTACTTCCCCTTCCGCTGGCGCATGGTTAACAGCCAGTCCCACACTGAGCACCTCATCCAGAACGTTTTTGCCACATCTTTGTGGGTTTTTATCTCTTACATCCTTTACAGAAAGAGGATTTTTTGGAAAATCTAGAGGGCAAATAGCTAAATCGCTAATGGTGCATAATATATGCAAACACTGTTTACATCTTTTTTGTTGAAAATAAAATTTATAATCATTTGAAATGGGAGAGCAGGTATTAATTGAGGTTATTAATGTTATGATTGTTTCAAACAGCACCTCACCATTTTTGTCTTTATCTTGCATCTTTTGTCAATGAACATGAGACTGCAGGGACATGAAATATAACATTTTTGGTTAGTGATGAAGTACCAAGTAGTTTTGTTTCTCTTTAAATGGGGTTTTCAGTCTTACAATTACATTTTTTAAATCATCATTATTAGGGTTAATTGAGTAGGGTTGGACTATATAATACTTTTTTGTTTTGTTAGCTCAGCATTGCTTACCCATTTTTTTGCTTAAGGAAAAAAAATCATTGTGTACATGGATTTATGTAGAAATTTGATTCCTCCTCAAATGTTTGCAAAGTGCATTTGTTGATTTGTGCCAACATATTTTTTAAAGCGCTTTACTGTTTATTTGTACAAACAGTAGATGATCGCTATGTTTTAGAGCACATTTATGAGGAGTTATATGTAAAACCCATTGATTATTCAAATGCTGTCACATTTGGTATGACTTCTAATCTTGTACTGTCTGAAGTGATTTTGCTGTCCAATTTTTATACATGGTATTTTTATATTTTGTTCATTATTCAAAGATTATTTAATAAAGCTAATTAAGAATTAAACTCATCTTGAGTTTTATTACAGTTTGTGGTACATTGTATGTACTCTTGAGAAAACAAAAGGTTATTTTTTCCTGAAATATTTTTTATTATTTTTTTTTTATATATATAACATAATAATTTAGATGATGTTTTCATTGCAACAGTTCTCTTACTCATATTCAACTTCTATGGCCAATGAATAGCCTGTAATTCTGTCTTAATCCCAGTCCCAAAGCTTATGTACTTCAATTTAATCTGTACACAGATGGTTCAAGTGCATAGGGTGACCCCTCCCTCAGTGCGATCTTTTGCCACCGCCCCCACGTGTCCATGATCCCTGCTTAAGTTAAACATGCACCAAAGCAGATTTCAATGAAGGGAATTTCCCACAATTCATTGCTGCATATCATGTATATAATATATTTATGTATATATCATAAATATAAAATTGGAAATGGGGTAACTGTTAAGCTTCTATCCTTTGTGTTTGATTTTGATAAACATTAAAGACCCTCTGAATCATACACAAATCACAGATAGTTTTTGTGCTCTAAAATGAATTTCAGTCAATTTCCCCCACAAGTTCCGGTTTAATTGATCGTTGAGAGGATAATTTGCAACAAAATGTGAATTTTCCACTAAAGATTGGTGTGTAAGCGAACAGCTTATTTTATTAGATTATTTTTAGATTTTTTTTAGATTACATCTATTTTATTAGATGTAATAAAAAATGCAGTGCCATACCTCAGCCCTTAAATTCAAATAATGAAGACCACTCTGTTTAAAAACATCACATTTTAAAATTTTATTTTATTCTAGCATTTAGATCCAGTTAGTCTTAATACTTCTGTAGAAGCTCTTGTATATTCCAATGTGTGTTTTTGTATCCTTTCCTAATTTAAGAGTTTTTTTACACATCCAATATTTTGTTTGAATTTTACTAATTTGTTGTGAAAATAAGGTTAAAATGAGTGAACTCAAGTGCTTGAGCTGAAGAAAACACTTACCAAAAGATAATTCATATTACACTCTATATATGTGAATGCAAAAGTGCTTCTGGTTAAACACATTTTTCAGCAGTAACATGGCAAAGACAGGTGTCGGTCCTGTCACTTTCGATGACCCGTTATGATGCAAGTATTGTTCCAATTCTCCAGATATTTTATTCGCCTGTGACCTGCGCACTCGAACCATAAAGTGCATTCTATGTGCGCACTTTATAGAGGTGTTTAGGTATGGCAGTGTTTAAACGCCACACTTACGGCTCAGTGTGAGTATTGGGACTGTCGTGGGAATCCTGTAACTACATGAAGGCAAAAAAAAAATCAACGACGGCTAATTAAGGTGCTTCTCAATCTCGCGATACCAAGTAGGTTCCTAATTTGTGTCAACGGTGAGAGTTTTCCCATTCTCGCGCGGTTTAGGAATTTTCCCACGGTTGTTGTTTAGGCTAATGCTTTCTGTTAGTCACCCCATTTCCACCCTTCCCTTTTACCCCTCCCACCTATCTCACCCTTTTCTTCCATCACACCTCCCGCTGTCACTCTTCTTTCTCAGTATGTTTTTATGAAGCGGATTGGCTATGCACAGAGTTTAGGGGTGGGATCTCGCGATCGTTGGATTTTGTTTCCAAGTGGGAGGGAGGAGGGGAGATTCGAAGATGGCGCCCGTCGTGACGGGGTAAGTAGAAATTTGGTCATAATGTGGTTGAAAATGTCAATTTAACATTTATATGAACAGCCCCGGATTACATAAATGCTTCTATTCTGTTCTCTGACGTAAGATTTCCTAAAATGTTAGTTTAGATACCTTAATGATGTCGCCCGGTACAGCTTGTGGTTGCTGGGTCAGTTTCGCAAAACTACTTTTCGTAGCATGCTGCTTCTCTGTTCCTCGTGACATTTTTAAAGATTATTTGAAATTATTGCAGACACTTCTCATGAGGTAACTTTTATTTTTTTCATTTTAAGACCTTCTTTTCCAGCGCTATTTCCATATCTCTGGCTGTCTTTCGTTGTTTTGGTTCATTACGTTCACTTTTCTATTCAATCACAACAACATCTAGCTCCATCATCACATGTACATCTCTGCATTAGCTCATTCCCTACTGTATTTCAGCTAAAAAAAATCGTGAACGGATGGTTCTGCTATAAATGTGAACTGTTTTGGAATAGCTTCAGGGGCATTAAGTCTGTTTTGTTTCTGCTGTACACTAAAACCTCATGTACAATGCATCAGATCATGTTATTGTCTTGCAGGAAGTTTAGTGAGCCACATCTGCCCCGACGTTTAACGAGGTAAGGATGGAACTTCAGCTGAGTCCTACTTTACATATTTTTCACTACAATTTTAACAGGTCTACAGATCTTTATATGCAAGTGCAACTACGTAAACAGACATGACATTGTACTAAATGACCTTAGTGCTGGAATTCAAAGAGAGAGAGACTTATTTCAATCTGAAAAACTCACACAAAGAGAAAAGACAATTAGAAGAAATTTATTGATACAATTACTTTGTCTTTGGCACTTAGACCTCGGCAGGAAAGATAGCACTGAATTTTGATAGATATGCATGGACAGGGGCAAAAGATAGGGCTGTTTCTCCCCCAGGTCTGGAACTGGTGGTTGAGTGGAGATAGATAAAGTTGGTCAGTCTGTAGACTGCTGGTTAGTGAGACGGTATGCTGAGCTTTATGGGGAGATCCAGTGGACTGCGTGAGCTGATGCTAGAGCTTCACTCAGGGACCTGGAAGAATGAAGTCCAGTTTGGATAACACAGGTTTAGAGAACCTATTCATGATGAGCAAGCATGAAGTGACAGTGGAGAGGAAAAACTCCCCGTTGGGAAGAACCTCTGGCAGAACCAGGCTCAACAAGGCGGTCTTCTGCCGGACCGGTTGAAATGAGACACGGAATATAGAAGAGTCCGGAAGGAATGACACTCTGATGAAGTTTTAACTACGATGGTGGAAGAGGTGGGTTGAAACGGGGTCATCTGAATGAAGTCACACGGCGCACCCAGCGGCAGACAAGTTGCGGATCAGAGGCCTTTTAAAAGGAGCTTCGGATGCCGATGGGCTTTTGTGGAGGTGTGGTTCAAAGCTGATGTGTCGTAGGTGGATGTAGGAGAGCAGTTTCTTCAGTTGAACTTCCGCAGAGGCTCCATTTCTGAGTGATGTCTTATTATTCTCTCCCCTCTTCAATTGGTAATGTTTAAATCGATGAATTCATTTTATTAAAATACACTATCTTAGTTGGAACAGGTTTTGCACTTATTGCATCATTGATGCAGCATCTGTATGCAGATTCAGTCTTACCTAAGGTCTTAAGGAAAGGTCCCGCTAATAGAGGACTTGGATTCATTCTTATGACTCTCCTCTTCTCTCTGACAATTCTTATTTTCTTCATGGTTTAACTCAGCATAACCTCCTGGCATGGTACAGTGATACAATAGTCATTAAAGCAGGTGTTCCCACTGGAAAATCAAATTGCTATATCCATAAAGCTTGTCATTGGAATTATGCATTAAATTCCCTGGTAAATGGCAGCTGAACTTGGACTTGATAAAACACATTGGATCCGTAACGGCAACTTTTTATCCAACTTTCCTTTAATATGCTTTTATACTAACCTCTGCAAACAGGCAGCTTTTTGGAAATACATACAGTTTGAGCTGTAGTTTCTATAGCTCCTCTACAGGGGGCCAAAAAAATTTGGCCAAACACGTCTCAAGCCAGTATAATTGTGTGCATTTTTCTATACAAAATACAATTTTTGTGTTCAAAAGTAACTGATTAATCTTATGTAAGATTTAGAACTTGTACAGAGCACGGAGTTCATATTTTGAACAGAATTAAGAACAAAATAATGACATTCTAGTTCACTAAAGTGGAGTTGTGTAATGCAGTTTGCCCATTGTCATTTAACAGATACCCATCTTTTATTTCAGAGAGGCAATGAGGACCTACTTAAAAGAGAAACAGGATCAAACAGTGCTCATACTACATGCTAAAGTGGCACAAAAGTCTTACGGGAATGAGAAAAGGTCTGCGTGAACCTAACTACTTCAAATAGAGATATTTCCTGATCAAAATGGATATAAGGACCTTTTTTCACTAAAAGTTTGTACCCATTAGGTTTTTCTGTCCTCCACCATGTGTGTATCTGATGGGAACGGGTTGGCAGAAGAAGGTGAAGGAGTTGGTGAAAGATGGCTGCTCTGAGCAGGAGGCCCAGCCTTATGTCTTTATTGGGATAGGCAGCAGTGAGCAGGACATGCAACAACTTTTTCTGGAAGGAAAGGTGAGTCACAAATTATAATATACCATTCACTAAGAGCTCAAGTGCCTTAGGCATACTTTGCTACATTGGTATCCAGAAATTTCTGTGTATTCTATTTGGATTAATATGATAGATAAGGGGTATTTGATATATTTTCCATTCTCTGAACTAGAATAAATAAAAAAAAGATGGATACTTGCATTAAAGAAGGGCACCTGATGGGGAAGCTGTTGTTGCCTGACTTTCTCCAGAATGTTGTACTGTTGAGCAGTTGCATTCTGTAGTCCTAAAGACATTGGGGACTTTCTAAAAGCTACAGGCAGTTGGCTTTTCCTTCATGTCAGTAATATTTATGGTTGACCTAAAAAAAAGTTGTTAGGATCACTGTGGAGAAAGCTAATATAATTTAGAGCCGGGGAAAAATGTTGACATGGAGTTTTGTTCAGCCTATTATCTCTTTTTCACTTTAGCTGACAGGAAATTTTTAATGGGTCCTGTTGGCTTTGTTTTGGTATTTGCATTTATGAAGAGCATTATAGACATAAACCTTCTGCCTTAATACATGTTGAGAACAGCTAGTAGGTAAATGTACAAGCTGAATGGAAAAGGCTGCATTTAAAGAGATTCACAAAGAATACATGTACATTTCTAAGCATAGACCTGAATACTAAATAATGTATATTAAGATATTAGAATTACATAATTAGTTTTTTCTACACAAAAACAAAATCATAGTTATTCTCGTAAACTAACAGGCCAGGCAAGCAGAGCTTTAAACAGGAAAGCCAGTAGGCATTTTGTAGCTGGGAAAGCTGCAGAGATCCTCACTTTTGGTTGGAACAATACCAGGCAGGATCGATTACAAAAGAAATTGAGAAAGTTCGGTTTTTAAGAATAGTGACAAGAAAAGATATTAAGAATGGTTTGGATCAAAACTGTGTTCATACATATAGGAACTGTCCCAGGCATTTTTTTAGATTTAAATAGAAATGAGAGTCCTGGTGAGACTCGGGAGTTTTTGCTTAGACTCTTTACTACCAACTTGTCTGAGCTTGAGCTATTTTACTAAGCATGGGCGGAACTGTTTAACCATCCCCCCAGTTAGTATTTTTTTAATCAGATGGACTTAATACAAATTAATTCATGGCCCATTTTCCTGAGTTTTATTTGCTATTGATTCTTTCCTTTTTCCTACCCTTGACAATCATGCATAACTTTTTTGTTTTACTACCAATACTTAATTAAATAACCACATTGAAGTTAATGAAATTAATTTCACAGCTTGTAGAGAAGCTAATGGAGGATTAACAATAGTTATATTCCCATTAAAAGTTTTTAATCTCTGTTATAGTACCGAAATTTAAGAATTTACCTATAACGACCCAAAATGTATCATGAATCATATGCACTTTTATTACTTATTTTGTAATGTCGAATGTAAGAAAAGCTTGTTCGAGTGGTATTAGTAGAGAATAATAGTCAACAAAAATAGGTATGAGAAAAACTGACCCATGTATTATTAATCAACAGGTTACAGAAACTTTAAACAGAGACAAGAGTATTCCTATCAGAGTGCCAAAATCAGAGATTGTAGAGATAATCCCATATTAGTTTTTTTGGCTACATTCAGACTGATATCTGATGATAATATTGGATCGGAACACCCCTAACTACACCTATGTTTGCTTTTAAATAAGTTGTTCTTTCAAATACACGAAGGATAAAAAGAATCAAATTAATTTAATCCTTTCTCTTCTTCAGAACTTCTGCACAGCTAAAACATTGTATATCAGTGATACAGACAAAAGAAAGCACTTCATGCTGTCAGTGAAGATGTTACATGGAAACAGTGCGGATATTGGAGTTTTTCCAAGCAAGAGGATCAAAGTCATCTCCAAACCCTCCAAGAAGAAGCAGTCCCTTAAAAATGCAGATTGTGAGTGTCACACAACAGAGGTGGGAGATCTGAAGCCATCTGTCATTTATGTGTTCTATCCAAGCACTGAACCAGGCAAGTCTGTTTTGCACAATTTAATTCACTGTGCAGATTGGCCTTACCTGGTTGAGTGGCTGGATAGAACAAATACATGACAGAGATGACTTGATGGCTTCATACCTATTTCACACAACCACCCTGGCCTGTATTGATGTGATCATAGGGAGAACCTTTGGTTTAAGTCTCCTCTTTGTTTTTCACCAGTGTGCATAGCTTCTGGGACTAAAGTAGCCTTGTTCAACCGCCTGCGTTCCCAAACAGTCAGCACCAGGTATCTTCATGTGGAGGGGGGTAACTTTCATGCCAGCTCCCAGCAGTGGGGGGCCTTTTACATTCACCTGTGTAAGTCACACTTTTTTTTTTTGTGGGGAGTTTGTCCACTTCTTTTTAAAGGGTGAATAAATGAATGAATGTCTATTCATTCAAAATTCTATCTTAAATTTTTTAGTGGATGACGATGAATCTGAAGGAGAAGAATTCACCGTTAAAGATGGCTACATTCACTACGGTCAGACGGTGAAATTGGTCTGCTCTGTTACTGGCCTGGCTCTGCCCAGACTGGTATGCTTGGCATTACGAATGTGTCCTGAAACACAACCCTTATTCTTAGTTTGTGTCACTGTTTGCATCACCTGTTTTCATGATGGCTGTTTTTGCCGCATCAGATCATTCGCAAAGTGGACAAGCAAGCAGCTCTGTTGGATGCAGATGACCCTGTATCTCAGCTTCACAAGTGTGCCTTCTACCTAAAAGATACAGAGAAGATGTATCTCTGTCTCTCACAGGAGAGGATCATCCAGTACCAGGTGAGGAGATGCATTCCTGTGCATACATATAAATGTGTTTTAGAACATGTGTCTGTTTACATATTTATTCAGCTTTAACAACTCCAAGAAATCCATGTGATATAGATGAATTAAAGGGAAGAAAATACCATCCATCCATCTTCTTGTGCTTATCCTGGGTCTGGTTGCAGGGGTAGCAGCCTGAGTTGGGCGTCCCAGACTTCCCTCTCCCCAAGCTACTTGGGCTAGCTTATTCCTGGAAATCCCAAGGCGTTCCCAGGCAAACTAAACAACATAGTCCCTCCAGATTGTCCTGGGTCTTCCACTGGACAGGAGACATCCTGACCAGTTGCCCAATTTACCTCATCTGACTTTTCTCGATGTGGAGAAGCAAAGGATCTACTCTTGAGTCCTTCCTAGATGACTCTGCTTCTTCTGATTGAGTTCTTTCTTCATCATGACTGACCGATATTCTAGGTCTTGTTCATTGATTAATAAAGACCTGGAAATACTGACACTCCTTCACTTGAGGCAGGACATCCTCCCCATCCAGGAGATGGGGAGGTGTATAGGGGAGATGTCTACCCTTTTCCCGCTCGAGACAACGGTCTCGGATTCAGAGGCACTGATCCTCATCCTGGCCACTTCACATTCGGCTGTGAACCGCTCCAGTTAGAGCTGTATATCATAGCCTAATGAAGCCTGCTGTACCACATCATCTACAAAAGGTAGAGACGCAATTTCTGGGTTGCTTTTAAAAAAGCCGTTTTAATTTAGCCCTAGAAGAACCGTTTCACCATCATATCTCCAGTATAGACACAGACTAGCAGTCACCCTTTCTCCGTGCTTGGCCAAGCTGTTGGACTGCAGGCTCCTCTGATCCCCCTCTGTTATTCTTTCACCTACAGCAGTTAGCCTCTAGAGGTTAGCCTTGGCTAGCCTTAGCCTCTCGCTGCTCATTCTCCCTGCGGGCTGAGCTCAGAATGCTGTCTCACCTTACCTCTGTCTTGGTGATT
>NW_015151329.1:76038-102405 GCF_000732505.1 Cyprinodon variegatus
CACTTAAGATAATAATCCACCAATAGCAAAAAAAAAACACCTGTCAGAGCAGCTAACAAATGTAACAAAAAACTTAAGAAATAAGTGCAGATCTTTTTTCTCGCAACTTTAAAAGTGTGCTTTATTAACAATTTCTAATCTGTTCCAGGGTACTACCTGCCCCAAAGATTCTCGCAAGGAGAATATTAACGACGGCGCAGCGTGGACTATCATTAGCACCGACAAAGCAGAGTACACATTTTATGAAGGCATGGGTCCTGTCCCAACACCAGTTAGCCCTGTCCCTGTTGTGGAAAGTCTGCAGGTAAACACAGATCAGACTTTGATTGGCACAGAATTCCAACCTGTAGATTTTGTTCATCATCCAGAGTGTGTGTTTTTTAAATTTATTTATTTATTTTTATCCATTTAGTTAAATGGTGGAGGAGATGTTGCCATGTTGGAGGTGACAGGACAGAACTTCACCCCTAACCTCCGAGTATGGTTTGGAGATGTGGAGGCAGAAACCATGTACAGGTAAAAGTGTTCGACAGTGTGTAGCAAAGGCTACGTTCACAAATCTTTTTGCCCACATGCGACCTGGATCTGATTTTATTTTTTTTTTCATGGCAGTCTGAACAACACAGATCCGATTTTTTCCAATCCGACCCAGGCCACTTGGCTATGTGGTCCTGAATCTGATACGCATCTGATCTTTTCAAATGCAACCTGTGTCTGAACGACCAGGTCGCTTTCATCCTACCTGAACACCATTATTAACTGACATAGCTCACTATTCTGCTTCTTGCTACACAGAAGCAGCAAGAAAAACAAACATGTGGCAGACGAAGATGCGGAGAGCAATATTTTTTTTAACAATCTTGAAAAGTTTGAGGTTTTAAGGTTTGGAAAGATCGCTAGATGCGCTCCAGCACTACATCCATGTTTACTTACGTAAACACAAAGCACGCTGGCTTGTGACGTCATTGCGTTCTCTACTGTGCATGCGGGACACTGAAGCTGTATGAATGCAGTTTACACAGGAGATCTCATACAAGTCGCATATATTTGGAAATGTGAACGGCAGCGCAAAAAAATCGTATTTCACAAAAAATTGGAATTGAGCATTTAGGCCTGCAGTGTGAATGTAGCCTTAGTATGTGTGTGGCCAAGTATTTGTTACCTTGTGAGGACAGTTTCCCAGTAATACCCTAATATTAATAGTAATAGTCAAATGTTCCCCATGAAGAAAAGTTGTATTATTGATTGAGTGTTAGGATTAGGTATGAGTTGGTATTTTCAATTCAAAATGTCAGTTAACAAAGCCTTGTTTTGGCTTAGAAAACATGAAAATGTTTACATGTTTTAGTCCCGTTCTTCCGGTTTAATTAGCAAATTAAGGATACATAAATCCTTAATTACACGTGTGCACACCTTTGTTTTCTAATGCAGATTCATTGTGTCTACTCATTCAGGTGTGGGGAAAGCATCCTCTGTGTGGTTCCAGATATCTCTGCCTTCAGGGAAGGTTGGCGCTGGGTTCTGCAGCCAGTTCAGGTTCCCGTCACTCTGGTCCGCAACGACGGGATAATCTATCCCACTGGCCTGACCTTTACCTACACCCCCGAGCCGGGGCCTCGCCCTCACTGCAGTGCCACCGGGATCATTCTTCGATCCAACGGCAATGCTTCCTTATCACCAGCATCTTCCTCTTCACCGTCATCCTCAGTGGGTGGACATGGGGATGGCCACGGAGCGAGCAACAGCAGTGATTCAGGCATATTGGCACTGACGTAGTCAGCAATTGTTTGTGGTTCTGCTCTGAATGACTGTCAGGAAAGGATGTGTAGATTTCCCAAAGAGCTTTTCTTGGAACTGTTAATCTGCACTGAATTCCAGAAGCTCTATATTTTTAGGGCCACTGTGAAAACAAGGAGTACTTAAGAGCTGGAAAAGGACGCGTTCATAGTAAAAGCTCTTAACTGACTTTGGCTTCAGCACCCTCTGGTGGAGAGTTATGGACATGAGCCCCACAGACTGCTATTCCAGATCCTCGTCTAAAAGACAGGGATTGTGCCTTCTAACGCTAACAGCTGGATTTGTTAAAATGTGTTTTTTACTCCTTTGGGTTTCAAAGATGTCTTCCTTCTGCTTTTTACCATTCAAATCTCACTTTTACTGAACAATCTTTTTAACTATTCTTAGAAAAGAAAGATATGTAAAGGTAACATAGTTGTTACAGTCTATAAAGACTTATGTTATTCAGATTCTATTTTATAAACTCTTAAGGTACATTTGACATGTGTTTTTTGTATGATACAATGTTTTTAATTTTGTTACCAAATAATGTGCTGTCTGTTATAATTCCTTCTTCCTGTTTTCTCTCAATGTGTCTGTTTCTTGTATTTCTTTAACCATCTTACTACAACTGAAGTCTCTTTACCGCACTGCTTATTGCATGTTTGCTGTCAATAATAAATATAACAATTTTATCTGGTAAATAATGAGCCTTTTGTGATGTAGTAGACCTGATGCCAGTATAGTGTTGAAGATATTTTCTTAAAATCAGCCCACAGCAGCCAACAGTAGCTTTAACTTTAAAACTGATCATAACTTGTCAGAATTTTAAGTATATTTTCTATAATGCTTCCAGTAAATATGTAGGTATGTTTATAGTTTTGTGTGCTATGTGAAGCAATATACCAGCCTTAAATATCTTGAATTCCACTGAGCGGTGCATTTACATTTCAGGTTAATTGCGAAATGATGCCATCTCTTATTAAAGTTACATGTGGAGTTAAGGTACTAAATTTTAAAATCTAATTTAAAATCTAATTTAACACAAATCTAAAACTTTTTTTTTCTCTTCAGGCAAATGTGTTTAGTTAAGGGGTGTGGTGTTTTGTTTTTTTTTTTTTGTTTTTTTTTTCAGACAGCAGAATTCAATGCAAGTCTTTTGCACCAAGAAGCAGCAACACACATGCAGATAATAACAGCATCCTTGTCACATTTAGGAAGTACTGTAGGTATGATGCTCTATTTCTAAAATGTCACTATTAAGTCTGAGAGAGAAAAGTTCCACCTCTGTTTTGTTTAGGGTATAATGGGGAAAATATGCTCTTTTCTTACATCAGTTGTTTTTTGGAACTCTGATTTTTCCTGGTCTGTTGCTACGAAGGCTATGCTCCTTTGTAAAGGCTTTCTAGAAACCCAAAGTCTTAAGAGACGGCTTTGTAAACCTTTATAGGTGTCATGACTTTATCAGCATAACATTTTGTTTGGTAAATGATCGGTAATAATTTTTAGCTCTTATATATTATTTTATGTTGCCCGACAGATTGAGTTTAACTGGTCTGTTTCCCTGCTTTGGCAGTGATCAGGCTGAATGTGTTGCAGCTGAAATTTAACTTAACTTTCAAAACAACTGGAGTTAATATTTGACACCATTTGTTTACTGTGCTTACTTTTGAAAGTATTAGATTAGATGTAAGTTTTTTTTTTTCTTAAATATCAATTCTTCCTATGAAACTCGGTTTTTATATTAATTTCATATAGCTTTTATATATTTTTAAGAAAAATTTTAGAGGACAGAGAAGGCAGAATAATTAATAAAAAAAAAATAGAAAGCCAGTGGGCATTGAGATACAGTGTTAGAATAAATAATGATGGCTGATTTTTATTTTGACAATCTGTGTGCAGAAGGATCCTGCTCAGGTTTTAATTTTCCACTACATCCAGTGACAACTGAAACAAGTGAACAATGAAATCATTGGTAATGTAGAAGGCAGCTATTCCAAAGTTGCATTTCTTAGTGAAATGATCAAAGTTAATTGTAGTAATTTGTCAGGATGATAACTATATTTTAGGAAAAAGGGGCAAAAAAATTGTCCTAGTAAATTGGTAATGATAAACAACTAATTAAAAATAAAACACTGTAGATTTATAGAAGAAAATGTTTTATGTGAATGTCATCAATGAATGAATTGAAGAGTACAGAAAACCCACAAATGGGCTATGTGCCTTTTTGCTGAGACTGTTTTTTTTTCCACTTCTCTGAGATATTTTACAGGTTTCTCTATTTAATTGGAAAAATATTTTCAATTTTTTTGTGCCAATTTGAAAAGTAAAAATATTTTCTGTATAACAATTTCTGCTGTTTTACCAACAATCTCTTAAAACTGGATTTCAAGAGAGGCATGTTTAGATCATATATCCATGCTTTCTCTTAAAACATAAATTTTACATTATTTTCAGACAAACCTGTGTGCAGCATGTTTGATTATTTGCACTCCTTATAAAACATTTATTCAATCAATTAATTTATGTTTATTGTCAACTACAATTTGCATTGTAATCGACTCGAGAATACAGTTTCAGTACAAACCGTTTATCACATACATGGAGGGGGGGGTTTACTGAGGCCATGCGTGCCAAAGAACGCTCAGTGAAATGGTCACATTTCCTGCTGATTTGTGTCTCATCCATTATTGTGTCCCAGCCATGTTAGGCTAGAATGTTCTGCATGGTTCTGAATACAGCACCGTTCTGGTTTAAAGTATGATAAGTCATGAGATTTAAGCTGAAACAGCCTCACCGTGTCACCAAGCCGGCAGATTTATCCCTCTGGGGTTTATGGAAGAAGAGCCTTCTTCTCGTGTTATGTAGTTTGTGTTCTTTCCCTAAATAGTACCAGAAAACATGGCCTCTGGTTTCTGTGTGGAGCGGTTAGGTTTCCCAGGCAGAGCAATTAAGAGATAAGTTATTCTTTGTGCAAGTTTATGTTTATGCATTTAGCAGACGCTTTTATCCAAAGCAATTTACAAAGTAGACACAATGTTACAGTTTTCATCAATATGACAATAAGAAGAAAGGCTAAAGGTTCAATAAGCTAATTCTTTTCAATGTGCTCATGATTGTTCCTACACAAACTAAAGGATTAGATCAAAATTAGTGTTAATTTACTACAATGCAGATTAGCTGATCACAGAGGCTGATAACTAGCCCAAGACTGAGAACTGTAATCTAAAAGAAAAAAATGCAACACCGTATTATGAAGCTTAGAAATACATAAAAGGGAATTGCAGGTGTTGCATTAACCTTCCCGTGTTAAATGCCTTCTGTGAAAGAAACGGTTGAATCGTTCCCACCCAGAGTCATTTTCTGATATAAAAGCAAAGTACTGTAAACAGCCGAATTTCTACTGTGATTGCTGTTTAGTGGAATTTCACCTCGCCTTTCTGGAAATTGTTTATGTGCAGGATGGATCAGAGGTGTTGCACTTCCTCCAACTTTTTTTCTTGTTTTCTCTGTCAAAGAATATCATCCAGTAAAAACAAAATTTAGGTTAAAAGCTGAATGAAATGGTGCTTGCATTTAACTGCTGTGAGATTTTAGAATAATGAGTAATGCTTTAGTCTTGGGCATTGCAGGAGTAGCAATGAGCTTCAGCCATCATATAAGCTATAATTATATAAATATATACACACAGGTATACAGAAGATGATTTTTTAATATACAGTGATTGCCAGACTTTGGGGACTCTTTATGACTAAAAACAAATTGAGTCCGAAAACGCAGCATTATGCCTATTTATTTCTTTATTCTAGAAGATTTTTAGCAACCTATAAAATCTATCTGAACTCAAGTGCACTAATTTATACACAAAATTCTTGTTAAACACCTCATTGGCCACTCATAACTTGGACATGCTCCACAGGGTAGAGGTCATATTTGCCTGACTATTTTTAAACTGGGACCTAGATTACTGGAGGTAATGTGACACCTGGTAACTGTGTTGTGTTTGTGTGCTTGTGAAGGCTGCTCTTGTCTTTCACTTTTTTTTATTTTTTTTTTAATGAAACATCTTATTTGAAATCGACAAATCACATAAATCTGGGTGATCAGACCGATCAAATTACATTTAAGTGTGATTGGAAATTGCAAGTGACGCATATGAACATCATTAATAGCTCAGTGAACAGCTGTACAAGCGCTTGCTAAGCCTCTAAACATAGGTCGACAGGCTGCAAACAGTACACTGTAAATACTGCTGGGTTATATCTAGAAACCTAAATGATGAGTTAATGCTGTTTGGGAGATTTAATCAAATTGATAAAAAACTGAGAAGAACAACATTTTAATAGAAATGATCAGATTACACAGAACCTTTTGTACAATACGACACAAGAGGATGGAAAAATGATTTACTGTCTAATGATTTTATCAGTTAATTGTGTAAATTTTTTTAGTAAACAAAAGTAGTCACAAGCTATGATAGCTCTGTTCAAACATCAGTGTTGGAATATAGAACAGCAAATAATCAATATATTTTCTATTATTCTTATGTGTTTTAACATTTACCATAGGTATCATTTTAAGCATTTCTGATTTTAATCCATAGATGAACTGATATTATCCATTGAAATTCTTTAGTTGGATTCCATTACTGCGTCATAGTCCAACCATGTTATAAGGCCAGGTTTAGTCTGTGCATAAAACAAGGGAAAGAATTTGAAATTTGAATGAAATTCATTCTTTGGACATTTCATGAAAACACTCTTCAAGAATGAAGAATGATACGCAAATGATAACTTTATCGCTGTATTTTCTTCTAAGGAAATGTCTGAACACCTCTGCCTTTCCAAATGGAAAACAGCCTCAAACAGCCTTTGTGTTAATCCAGTTATTAATTGTTAAGAAACATGTTATATATATATAAATAAAAATTAGGCTGCAGACCTACCTCATAGGTCAAAACAAACCCTGCTGAGCTAAATAAACACAACTTTAGACTGGTCCATATTTGACCCAGACACAGGTGTAATTTTCTTAAGGACTGGTGTGGACATGTCCCCACCAATGATTTCAATAGACTTTGGCACACAGCAATATGTGGGACATATTTCTAAATTAGATTTTGCTGCTTTTGAAGGAGGATAATCACTGATGTACCTAAAAGGGAAAACATCCAATCAATAAAAACCCAATTTTTCTGGATGAATTGATGGATGAATGAATGAAACTGTGTACATACTAGGGAGGCATGATACATTGCTGTTGGCATCAGAATCTGTTATTCCTCTTTTTTTTATATAAATTAATGTCGCACTACCCATAAATATAAATATCAATGTATTTGAGTTCTTTTGTGTTCTCAACAATAGGAAAGCATTCAATAAATATATGGTTTGGAAAATACAAACCCCATTGAAAGCGTTTGTTTCGAGTAACTGTAGGTCCATCAGCCACCACTCTTAGACTGACCCCACTAACTTTCATCACAAAGTTACACCCTTGGACCCAGAACTGGATTAAATAACCAAAATCGGGTAGTTCTTTTATATGTTTACTTAGCAGGTTTTACAGTTTACATCACTTAGTTGCAGGCCCAGACAGACTATTTCTGGCATGACAGAGCTATTTTGGATATATACTTCCTAGACTGGGGTGTTAAAGGGTCTGATTAATCCTACCATTATTGCAGTAAGATGATCAATAATAGATAACCACACATTATGGATGGCAATTAGGATTGGATATTTATCCCAGGACGCTCTGTTGCTGACTGCCAACTCCCTGGAACAACGTCACTGACAGGGTGGTAAGGAAGATTACAGCTTGAACTGGACCCCATTAGTTATAGGACACTGAAACCCAATACAGACTGGACAGGAATCTCAGAGAACATTGCAGCGTCCTTCAGCTCAACTCATTTTATTTAAATGAGGCGTTTTTTATTTTATTTTATTTTTTAAAATGTTTTTAGTGTTTTTTTTTAATCCTGGGTTTCTTGAGATGGATTACTTGTCAGGGATGTCTATTCTGAAAGAAAGCAGAATTTTATGAACATCATTTACTTTTTGTTTTGTTTTTTTCGCATAACCTTCCTTTTACTTTTAACATTGTATGTTATCTTTGTTCAAACCTTCCCATCTATTTTGGATAAGAATTATCCAGCTTGGCTTATTTCTCAAGTGTGCATCAGTATCACATCTCTCCTCTGGCTCTGCACCCGTAATAGAAACACGGATCGCTTTCGCAGACTTGACACTGTTGACTGCTGGGCGCTCGTTTCTCCTGCGTTATTGCGCCAACCTTTTGCATAACTTTCTGAACTTTCCACGATAATCTAAAAAAAAAAAAAAAAAGAGAGAGGGAAGAACGGGCTGAAATGCTCGCCGTCTCCATGGCTTTTCTTATTTTCCCCGCTGCGCTCCTCGTAGCCGCGCAAAGCGTCGGGGAGCTCCAAGGCCTCCACTCCCACGGAGGAAGCGCAGACTTCGAGCAACCAGGTAAGAAGAAGATGTTACTATTGAAGACAATGAAACATTATAACTGACATTGTTGGAGGTTTAGGCAAGGATGGCTATTTATCGATCCACTCAGCCATCTCTTCATAATAAAGGTAGGTCTATACACTAACATAACTTGGATGAAGTAGAATAGAATAAAATAGAGTAGAATATAATAGAATAGAGTAGAATAAAATAGAATAGACTTTAACAGAGTAGAATAGAATAGAGTAGAATAGAAGATAATAGAATAGAGTAAAATAGAATAGAATAGAGTAGAATAGAATATAATAGCATAGAGTAGAATGAAATAAAATAGAGTATAGAATTGGGGAGTTTTTCCTCTCCACTGTTGCTACAAGCATGCTTAGTGTGAGGGATTGCATTCGAATCAATTAGTTGACAGCTGGTTTTCCTTAGATAGAAAACTTTGAATTAATTTGACTGGATGATCTGGTTGAACTGTAAAGTGCCTTGAGATGACATGTGTTGTGAATTGGCAATATAGAAATAAACTGAATTGAATAGAACAGAATGGTGGTAAATAAAAACACAATATATAAAAAAGATTTTAAGAATGAAAAAAAAACTCCATATCATTAATAACTGGAAACAACTGTAAAATAAATATCCACATCATAAAAATGGCATGTTTAAAAAGGGCTTGGGCCCACTCTAATAATGTAATAACCGAATGATTTTGATAGCTATGAGGACTTGAATATTAAAAACATCAACTTGATGTCAAAAACATCTGAACCACAAAAGTTCATGATAACGGCAATATTTTAATTCCTTGATAAAATCATCTTCATAAACGTTGTATATTGTCACAGAGCTCCATTCATCAGTCTAAGAAAACAAGTTTCATGGATGCAAAGCACAGTGCCAATGAATATACTCCCTCACAGAGTGGCGACTAACGAACAATAACAAACAAAAAAAGAATTTGGTGGAAAACCTAAAAAGGCGGAAAAAAAATATTTGAATTGTCCATTGAAACAATTTACAATACAGTGGTTGCGCCACATCATCCTTTACAAGAATTAATTTCAGCCAGGTTAAAACATTTATCCATTTTCATAGTCCACAAGTCATTTATTCTCAGTCTTAATTAAGGCTAGGTAAAAAAATATTTATGTAATACCTTTATTCACAATTAAAAATAAGGATTATCAACTAAATGACCGTAAAGTTATTCTCTCCTGTCTGTTATCTTGCATATATTTAAATTTATCTTGACTTAATAAGAAAGAAATTGGCTCGATCACACGTATCATTGATGGAAGATAACTTTTTTTTTTTTTTTTAGAACATTTATAAATTTTAACTTTATTTTTCTATTTTAACCCTCTTACTGCCACTGAGGCAGCACAAACCAGATATGGCTGTAGTTTTTTCTCCCTTCAAACTCTAAGTATTCAGTAGAAAACCCAGTCATCCTGAATACCTGCCAAATATTTTAAAATATGAAGTTGGGTTGGACAAAAGGACTTATTTCCATTTTTCTAAAAAAACATAAAGTTCAGGTTATTAGGTAATGTATATACATATATAATGACCACGAAAACTGAACTAAAGAAACAAAGAAACCAAAAAAAAAATTACCAATAACTCCAAAATCGATCTGTCTTTGCTTTATTTTCATACACATTTGGAGGCACTTAGTATATTATACTGTGGCTCTTCTCTGTGAAATGTTTCTTATAGAAACTGTTTAAACTGTTTGTTCAGCATCAAAAAGACTGCAGTTAAAGTGAGCAGTATTGAGTTGAGTTCAGTTCAAAGCTTTGAATGTGAGCTTTTACTCATAAACACAACACTGTAATAATTTGAACCTAATTCCGCCTTAATATTAGGGCCCCTAGCCTTAGAGCATGCAAAGTGTCACTAAGTTAGGCCAAAATGCTCAACTCATAGCTTTGTCTGGAAGAGAAGCAGGACTAAGCCTTTAAACACAGGCCCAACTCTATCATCTATAAATGAAAGTGTTGATGGTAGCAGCCCACCTGATTTTTACCCCTAGAAATGGTGCCAAAGCCAAACAGGACCCGATAAAGCTAATATGATGAGAAAAAGTAGAGAGGACACAATGTAAGGGGGTCAACTAACACATACTGCAGAAAGGTAGAATAGAGCTAGATTGAAGCAAAACTATGAAAGTAGTCCCCATGTCCTCCAGCAGTCTAAGCCTACAACAGCATAACTACAGAGATAGCCCATGATAACCTGAACCACTCTAACAACAAGCTTTACCAAAAAGGGAGGTTTCAAGCCTAGTCATAAAAGTATAGGTTACTTGGTATTCTATTTTGTATACTCGGCACACTTTAAAATAAAATCTAGTTGTTAAAAAGAAAATGATGTTGGAAATAAATCATTTTAAACATTATTTTTGACAAACTGATTTTAACCTATTTTGCATGAACCATATTCAATACAGACGCAGAAATGTTATATAAAGTTTATGCCTGTTTTCAAGTTTATCAGATTGTATGGTGACTGATATGTAGTAATAAGTAAACTTACTATTTACCTGTTGAATGATAATAGCATGAAACAGAGATGATTTGTCCCCTGCTATTTTTCAATATAAGTCATCGTGTTAAAAAAAAAATAAAAAAAAATGGCAACAGGTAAAAAAATAGCTGCTAGGAACTAGCATTTTTTTTCCAAGTAGCTTTTTTTAATGAATTTTAAAAAACTGTGATGAACAAAGCTGGGCAAGTCTGTGTTCTCAAGGAAAAGAAACACATGACAGATAATGGGATTATTTTCTAATTTTAGGAAATCTTTACCAGAATTAAAAACAAATGAGGTGGATAGTTAACAAGAGCAGCCCTTAACGATGTCACATCTGTTAAATGGGGTAAAGTTCAGTAATAAAATTTTAAATACCGGTAATATTCCCTTATTTTTCAGATACAACTTTTTAACATAAATTTAACTGGTTTTGCTTAATACATTCTTATTGGAAATGAAACGTGCTGCATAACTGCTCATACCAATATGTATTTTAAAGCATTCTGAAGGTGAACATATAGCGTAGAGAGACAGTTCCAAGAGGTTTGTTGGGGCCAGCAGATGGTGGACTTCGCTGACAGACCTTAGATTTTCCACCCCGAGGTTCTGTGACAGAAGAATGTGTCACAGAAACAAAGCTCTGAATCAGTAGAATGATGGATATGCATCAGGAAAATGTGTGTCATGGACCCCATATGTTTCCATCTAAAACTGACCTGGAACAAGCTGTACAATTTAAAGCTTAATTACACCAGATTAATAAGCCATACAACTCAGAGGGGAATTATCACAATGCGCTCAAGTACACCTCACATTTTTCTAACATCTGTCTTTTATTCATAGTGGTTTTATCTGTAAATGTAAGCTATTTTGTCCTTGGTTTTAGTACAAATGTTGTAAGGTTAATCACAGAAGCAGCCTTCCTTATTTTGGAAGACGTGCGTTAGCATAAAAAAACATTAGGTTTTACATATAAGATAGCAAAATTTTGAATTTTGAATTCTCTATTAACCGACTGTCTGTAAACTGATTGTATTGATTATAGAGTTTGAGATAGAGATTGAGATAGATTTTACTGTTTCAAATAGCACCAACTGTGTTTTTTTTAAACAGTTGCTTTTTTTCTGTCAGAAAAAAAAACCCTTAAAAGAAAAGAATACAAAGTTGAGGCAGGGCTTGAGCTGGTTCAGTGCAAAGATAAAACTAATCTTGATAATAATAACTTCAAGTTCCAGTAGTGAAATTATATTTTCTAAAACAAAGCACTAAGTATGATAAAATAACAGTTAAAAAAACTGTTGACTTATGTGGATACCATGCCCATAGTGAAACATGTTGGTATCATCATGCTCTGGGTGATGCTATTCCTTTAGGGAATCAGGGAACATAGTGAGAGCTGACTTGAATATAGATACAACTAAGTAGAGGACAATTCTAGAACAGCACCTCCTAAAGCTTATGAAGTACCTGAGATAGATTATACATTTGCAGGTTCATAAATATTCTCTATTTGATCTGACTGAGCTTAAGTTATTGTGCAAAATGAGACAGCATGATGTAAAGTATACATTTGCTAAATTTGGAACAGGTTGCAAAAAACAAAATTCCTTCTTTTCTGCATTAAATAAAGAAAAATGGCAAGCTGCTGTCAATATGTTCTCTTACATCCATGTTTGGAGGGAACTGTTCACTGAAATGATGGGATTAATTAACAATAATATTAAAAATAATAAGTCTTTTTATATTTATTTAGACCCATGCCTGACTATATATCCACCATGTTTGAGTGAGGCTGATCGTTACAGCCTGGAGGCTCTGCGTAGCATCCACCAGATGATGGATGATGACCAAGATGGTGGGATCGAAGTGGAGGAGAGCATGGAGGTAAACACTGAGCTTTTTACAATATATTTAATCTTTGTTTATGTTTGTTTAAATTCTCTTTTTTCATAAGCCCTTGCATGTAAGAAAGCAGTAGTGTGAATCAGTACAACAACAGGTGTTGGCTGGAGGAGTCAAGTCCTCCTTCAAGGATAGCAACAGTCAACTTTTCTTTTGGCACAGTGACAAAATCGGTTTGCACTAATAGAATACTCCATTTCACTGACCTTTATCAGCAAATTGTAAAGAGTATAACTGTGCAGTTCATAAGCGTAGGTCATACTCCCGGTGGATAAATGCACCGTGAGTAAAAGCAAAGGGCTCTTCTTTCCCATTCCTTGTTGAAAAAACAATGAAACCTTGGTTTGTGCTTTTCATCATATCAGTTATTCCAAGAGGAGAAAAAAAGTAGTATTACATGTGTCATTAATGAAACTGCATTAATGTATAATCACTGAAAGATTGCTGAGATTTATGAGCTGTTGTTAAAAGGAAAGCCTACGTGTTTCATAAGGACAATACATTCCATATGTGCATTGACCCCCTGTACTGTAATAAGCATTTTAAATATCCAATAAATAGTAAAATATCTGAGAGTCTTTTTCTTTAGTGGTAAACCATGGACTTCTAAAATAATACAGTTGCCTGCCAGAGTGTAGTTTTTGGATACATAATCCCAGGGCTCAGGTTGCAGTTGGTATGGGGACATCAGTAGACAAGACACCGCCTGAAGTCCCAAAATTCTGTTAGCCGACATATAAAGAATGGATTTATGGTCAGAAACACATTCCAGCTGGTATGTGTGCTTCAACACACATACCAGCTGTAAACTTTTGCAACACACATTGATGCTTGTCAAGCTACAATATCTGGAAAAAACTGTTCAAAAGACTTCCTTAGACTAAAACCTGAGCACATGTGAAATTTCTTTATATACTGTTTTTTAGTTTATCAGATAATTCCCAATTTGCCTTAAAGATGCCTTTGCTTTTATTACTAAAAGTCTTTTTCAGCCATCTTCTTTCTGTTCTTACAGTTTATCATTGAAGACATGAAGCAGCAGCAGACCCACAAACATAGCAACCTGCACAGAGAAGACCAGCACATTACAGTGGAGGAACTCTGGAGGGGCTGGAAGTCATCTGAAGGTGTGGTAACATTGCATGTAAATACATCCGAAAGCTTCAAACATGTCTTTTAATTAACTCCTATCACTGATTTGGCAGTGCACAACTGGACACTAGATGATGTTCTGCGCTGGCTGAAAGACTTTGTCGAGCTGCCGCAGTATGAACGAAATTTTAAGGATTTTAAGGTTAACGGCAACACCCTTCCCAGGTAAGAAGAATAATGAATTACTTTGTGGTGAAACAAATGTGACTTTGTTTAAGATGAAACTGTCAGTAGTATAAAATCTTTGTGTTTCTTTGACAGACAAGGATAGTTAGCAAGCGTCTTAGGAGGAAATGTCACCAATGAAAACATATCAGTTTATGTCACGTTTTCATTTTTTGGAAGAAAAAAAAAACTAAACATGCCCAATGCACCATACACCTGTTTGTTTTGTGTTTTTGATAAGTGTTGAGCAGCTTTTGATCAGCTGATTGATCAAACTTAGAATAGGTTTTCTTAGACATTTGACACAATTCAAGAAACAGGAACCTTTACTCATAAAGAAAATACAATTTTTTTGTTTTGCTCTTTACCATAATTTAGTCTGACCTGAATAATATTTGTAGGATTGCAGCAAATGAGCCTTCGTTCCTGAGTACCCAGTTAAAGGTTCTGGACCAGAGAGACAAACAGAAGCTCAACATCAAAGCTTTGGATGTTGTGCTGTTTGGACCACCTACACGTATGAAATATTCCTTACTCTTCCTACAGTTACCATTTGGGGTGTACATTTGGTTTGGATTTTCATTAAAAAACTATTATCTATACCCTTTGGTGATGAATCAAATATTTTTATAATAAAATTCAGAACTTACTATCATTGTTTTCTATTCTATCATAGGCCCCCCTCATAACTATATGAAGGACCTGCTGCTGATTGTGTCAGTGGTGATGGGAATAGGCGGCTGCTGGTTTGCTCAGGCCCAAAATAAAGCCAGCAAGTTTCACGTCGCCAAAATGATGAAAGATTTAGAAAGTCTTCAGAGGGCAGAACAGAGCCTCATGGACCTACAGGAACAGTAACTATTTAATGTTATTCTTTCCTAAGTTACTTATAGTCTTATATTTTAATAATTTTGATCGTGTTAATCGAGGTAAAACCTTTGCTTTCTTCAGACTGGAGAGGGCTCAGGAAGAAAAACGAAATGTGGCGGTGGAAAAACAATACCTGGAGGAGAAGATGAGAGATGAGATTATTGGAGCTCAGGAAGAAGCTCATCGTCTTCATGAACTGAGACAGGGAGCCGTTAGTGAGCTCAGCCGCCTACGGTATGCAGAGGAAGAGCTGGAACAGGTAGATACATCACAAACAGGAGGAGAAACGTCATCTGCACTTTTTGAAAGTTGAATATTGCATGCTTTGTAGAAGTTAAAGGAAAAACAAGGTGCAGTTAAAGATTAAATTATGCATGGCATCCTGAACCTGCTAATCACAATACTACTATTAAGGAGCTCGGTTCAATAATCACTAAAGATGTCAAACAGAAGTAGTTTAATTAAGGCTGGGTGAGCTGACAAGCATGTGTGCAGATAAGGATAAATTGTAAATTAACAGAAATCTTTTTCTTTCTTTTTTTTCTGATACACTTCAACACAGTGTAATTACTGTATAAAATAATCTCAACTGTCAAACTGCCAAATTATTTGCTTCTGTCTATATGCTGCCGTTTGTTAATTTCTTATTGGCTGTAGTTATTTTTATTTTATTCCACCTAACCTGCTTCTACTGATGAACTAAAGACATTGCTTTTTTTAGCTTGAATACTTTTTGCATCAATCACCAACACCTGGCTGTTTCCCTAGAATGATATGTGCTAGTTTTCTCCACCTTTTAGCCTAACTATAAAAAGAACTGTTCCATCAATGGAGGTTTCAAATAACGACCGACCAACAATTAAAATGTGGTTGTTTTTAGCTTTCTTAATTTAGGAAGAATAACATTTGTTGCACAATTTTACCAGCAGATTACGAATCTAGTATTAACCAGTAAAGTGAGACCCAGAGCAGCTGTGGCTACAATGTAGCTCACCACCATCAATGTTTGAGTGTTTGTGTGAATGGGTGAATGACTTAATGTAGTGTAAAGCACTTTGGTCAAGTGTCCTGACTTGAAAAAATATTATTTATCAGTATCGGCCATTTACCATTTGACCCTTTAACACATTAGTTACAGCATTGTTTACACATAACATATCTTTGAAGAAACAACCAGGTGAAAACTGGAGGCAATTTAGATAGATAATATTTGAGCAGTTGAAGAATTGACTGGAATACAAATTTTAAAAGGAGCAATGATGTGGCACTGAGGGTGTTCTGTTTATGGAAAATAAAGAAGTTCTTTGCTAAGAACTAAAGAACCAACTCAAGCACAAACCCTTGTCCAGCAATGGAACTGATTTGGTGCTATACTTCTCTCAACCACAAAACTGGTACTTAAATTGGAAGGCATCAAAAGTCTGCTTGCCTTCTGTTTTGTAGTTGTCATGACCCGGATGACTGAGAATTTACACAGGCATGTTCTCTCTCAAGCTTAAAATGCTCCTGTCTTCTATTTCCTTCAGTCAGTTAAAAATAACCTTGGTAGTCATCCTGCTGTTTTCACCTAGCGGCATAAATATCAGCATAAAAAGAAAATACATTTTTAAGTCATTTCATTTTTATTTTGTTGCTTAATACATGCTCATCTTCAGTAGAGCAGCTGTCTCAGCCACGCCATAGAATATTTATAACATTCTTTTTTTAGTGCGGATGGCAGTAACTTTAAATGCAAAACTGTATAACAGTGTCCATCAATGCAATTACCAGTGATTTCTTCAGTTTCGCTCTCTTAAAAAGAAAGCTGAATGCATTGATATATACAGAATGAAGCACTACAGCAATTTATATATATGTGTAGTTTGCTGAAGTGTGACTAAGTACAGAATAGAAACCTGTCACCCAATATGTTGTTGATTAATCCCTATGATGAAGTGGTTAAAGTCTTGGTGATTGGGTTGCATCAGGAAAGGCATACCAAGTCTGTGAGCAAGTGGTGATGACTTTTTGAGGCGAACCCTGCAGCCAGTGTGACAAAAACAACCCAATATTTTGTTGAACCTTGATTGCTTATACATATCTTTAAGGGGAGTTCTTAGTGAGAAAGAACCCGACAAAAATTTGTTTTTGTCTTTTAAATGGTGTAAGAACTTAATATACCTTTTCTGGACAAAAGTCATGATATTTATGCTTTCCCTATGGCAACATTTGACAGAACTTTTGTCAGGGAGATTCCCTCATGATTTGATGCTAAGTCCCATATTCAACATAATATTGGCAAAATAGGATTTTTATTTTTTCCTTTGAGCACTGATGAGTTTTTTGTTTTTTTTTAACAGACAGAAAATGATTTTTCTCCAGATCTGCTTGATACACAATTTAGAAGTTGTCTACCACTCATCAAATACACTGATGTAGGATGCAGGAGTTTACCCTGCAACCAGAGGGTCGTTAATTTGACCCTCAGCACTTTCCGTTTAGGTTGTTATGTCCATGGATGAGACACTTCACCCACGTTGCCTACTGATGGTACACAGATGGCCTGGTGGTGCCTGTTTAGGGAAGCCTCTATTTTTTGCCTGTGTAGGAAGGGCAGCTTTACCTGCAATGTACTTTTCCATTTACATATTAGGGTAGAGTTGGCTCCAAAATTATAAAGTCTTAATAAGCTGCAAAAAAAATAAAAAATGCAGTTCAAAAATCACTAGCATGGAACAAATTTCTTTTAGAATGGATTTTTGATCACATTCTGATTTCAAACATTCTTTTAGGTTCGTGGAGCACTAAAGCAGGCTGAGAAGGAGATGATAGCCAGCTGGACTGTCTCAGGCGCCCTTCAGCAATGGCTTCAGCTTACACATGAGGTGGAGGTTAAGTACTACAATGTTAAAAAGCACAGCGCAGAGCTACAATTAGCAGCTGCCAAGGAAGAGGTAAGGCATAAAAAAAATGCATGTATGTTGAGTAAAATACTTAAGAATAAATACATTGTTTAATTAATAACTGATTACTTAACAACCAAACACAAATTTGCAAACTGTACCAGCACAGAGTTCCGTCACTTTCCTTGAACCTATCTTTTCCGCAGGCAGAGAGAATCAAGAGGAAGAGGAATTCTGTTCTGGGCACTTTCCAAATGGCCCACAGCTCTTCTCTTGACCACGTTGATCACAAGATCATGGAAGCAAAGTAAGGCAGACAGCTACATGAACAGCCTCTGCTTTTGAGTGTCAAAAATAATTTAAAAAATGTACTTTTGATAACCAAATACTTTGCACTCCCCACAGGCAGGCATTGTCTGAAGTAACAGCTTGCCTGCGAGAGCGCCTTCACCGCTGGCAGCAGATTGAGCTCCTCTGTGGTTTTCCCATTATGAGAAATCCTGGACTAACAAACCTCACAGCTCAACTCTACTCCGACACAACCGCAGTGGGGTTCCCGCGAGTATCACAGTCTTCCTGTTCATGTCACAGCTCTGTTCACGGCTCAATAGAAGATCTTTTAGATGAGCCTGCTGCTTCTATTATACCCCAGATGCCTGGTAAGTTACAACACTGATCACTAAACATTTGGACTTACTACAGTGAAATCTTTCTGATAGTATGAGTCGCCTCCTAATCCTTTTTTAATGACACCCGTTAACACTATTAATCAGTAACTCTGTGTATTCAGGGATCTAGACTTTGTGAAACTGCCAAACTGAAAATCAAACCCACAATTGAAATGGAGAAGAAAGGGAATTTAAAACACTTTGATTGTTGCATAGTATAATGTTTTTTTTTTTAGATAAGTTAAAAGATAAGTGAATTCTTATCATTTTCAACTCTAAGGAGACTAAAACAGTTGCTACCTGTGTAATAATATCTGAGTAAGTGGAAGATATGAACTGCATTAGTTGCATTTGGCCTCTTTCCCACAGTTCAAATTCCACCTATTAAGCGCTCTCCTCGTCTTCGCGGATCCACCATCTGTAGGGCACGTCGTCCTGGAGTTATCCCTCCACAACAGCCTTCCATGATTTCCTCAGATCCTGACCTCCTGATCCCTATCAGATCCCCTTACTCTTCCTATGATGAAGGAGATGAGCTTCACCATAAAACCCTTAAAAAACAGTAAGTCTCTATGCAACACAGTCTATAAACATTTTTGGGGTTTACCTTAAACATTACCCACAATATATATATATATATATATTTTTTTTTTTTTTTTTTGAGTGGCACTTTCCTTAAATCCGTTCTTTGCTTTCTCTTTTTTTCTTTCTGTCGTCAATAGAGATTCACAAGAGAAATTCTTAGACGCAGAGCTTATAACATCCTCAACTCACAGCAAAATGCTTTCTAGTCCTACGTCTCTTGATGCCTCATCTAGAAGATTCTATCATGATGAAGCTGAGCTCCTAGCAGACAGCCAAATGACTAAGCCTCTGTGTGAACAAGTAGAAGCTCTTTCTGAAATTTCACTTCCCAAAATGTCTGAGGGAGAGCTTGATACTCCTGTAGATGTGAATGTTCCTTGCAAGAAGATGACAAAAGACAAAACCGGTGGTTCTACTTTGGAAACCGCTTCTTGTAAGATCTCTAACCAGGACTCTCATGGAAATACTGCACCTAAGAAGATATCCAGACAGAAGAGTTTAGTTTCAATGGGTGCCGCATTAAAGCAGGGCATTTCTCATGATTTAGATGTAGAGATCTCACCTATAAAAACCGAGAAAGGTACTGCTGAGGATTTGATGGAGGTTCCTTTCAGGAGTCTTTACAAGGAAAGACATGACTTAGAGCCACTGGAGATGAAAAAGATTCTCCGGCCAGAGTTAGAAGCATCATCAGAAACACATAGGATAATGTCAAGGGATGTAGTTGAGACTTCCATAAATAGAAAGAAAATTAGAGAAGATGCTGAACGCCTGTTTGAATCTAGAAGAATTACAAGGAATTCAATGGGAATGTCCTTAGACACAGCCTCTAGGAAGCTTCCGTTGAATACAGGAGACCATCACTATGAACCGTCTCCAATGGCTGTACCAAAGGATAAAGTAGCTGAGACAGCTATAAAACCACAGAGGAAGATTTCTCGAGATGAACTGGAATATTTTTCAGACCCCAGAGAGACTATAGATGCCTTTAGGGATCCACAAGAGTTTAGTCTAGAGTCTTCAAAAGGCCAAGGAATAAAGAGAGATGAAGCTGAGATGTCTGCTGGTTCCTTAAGAAGGAGAATAGCTGGAATACCAAGAAGTGATACCAGTTCAACAGATGCCTTCACTGAAAACATCTCCTGGGATCGAGTTAATACTCCAGCTGATATGCATAAGCATCTAACCCTGAGGGAGGACTTTGGAGGATATGAATCAAGCTCTTTACCATGTCGTATTGGACAGCCAGATCTCATGCTAACATCCCAAGGTCCATGGCAGTCCTCCTCAGACCTCTATACTGCTGGTCCTCTGAGCCAACTTGTGTACGATGGAATCCTTGAGAAATCATGCAGCTCCATGGCCTCTCTGCATACATCTCTCTCAGCCTCTACTCCAAATCTTCCACAAGGCAGGCTGCCAGCTGACTTGGAGTCACCGCTTCCTCCTCCAAAAGCAGTTCACCCATCTCTTTTATCACTCCCTGATAGCGGAGATGAAAAGAACAAAGATAAGGATAAAAACAAGAAAACTCTAAAGCTGAAAAACCTTTTTAAAAAGAAAAATGAGTCAAACCCAGAAAAGTCTCACAGCGGTCTTCAGAAACTCTGACAACCTACAGTCTTTTTCCCCTAGCCTGAGGTTTATTTTCAGATATTAAAGCTTCGGCGTATGTTTGAGTTGATTTTCTGCCTAAGTAAGGTTATAAAATCCAGGGGGAAAAAAGTATTTTCTTTTGTACTATTAGATAGCCAACAATTGGTCCAGCTAAGGAACTACACAACCAACAGTACAGCAGCAGCAAACCAGTGAATTTCCATGTGGAACATCAGCACCAATCACAGATTCAACAAGGTTTTGTACTATTCTAGAAAAAAAAGTTACCTTTAATGTCACCTTCACATGACTGATTTCCTTTAGTTAAAAGCTCATCACATCCCGGAATTCAGGGACTTTGAGAATGGTTTAATCGTATTTGCAAATATGATGATTTTTGTTTAGAATTTTTAGGCTATTTTTTATTTCAAAGGAGTATACCACTGCATTGAAATGCTAGAAAAAAAAAAACAGAGTGGCTGCTGAAATTTTAATTTTGAAATTTATATTTGACATCAGTTTTATTCGCTTAACAAGTCTTACAGGCACATGATTACTAAAGGGCTCTAGATGTGTGACTTTTAAATGCTTTTGCTAATGTTTAAGTAATATATGACGCTTCTGCTTCTCTGTAAAACAGAGTAAATGTTTGAATTCAAAACAAATTTTAAATTATTTATTAAAGTGAATAGAAATTGTAATGATGCATTTGTTTAAAATGAGCAGTTTATATTGTGAATAACGCTATTTTAACCAAAGCAGTGAAGTTTTTAATGCAAAGAAAAAAAACTAATTCAAGTATTCAGTTTTAACTTGAATAGACACTAAGCACTTAGAATGAATGCGTTCTGAATTACAAAATCAACAGGAACATGCACTCAAAGTGGAATTTTGACTTTTCAAGTGAGGTGTTTTATCATGCATCTCACTGGGAATCCAATAAGTCTGACTTGCATATTAAAGGGGGCAGAACTGTAGTAATAAAATGCTTTTTTTTGTATTTCTCTAAATCAATGGCCCATATGGTAGTGTGCAGTGCTTATCTGTGAACATGTTTCTCTAGAACTAAAATACATATGATGTATATAAACCCTTTGGTTGGCTTATATTGCCAGTAACTGTAAGCGGTCAGTGAGCAAATGAGTTACAGATCCTACAGACTTTCCAACTTAAAGTCTTTCAGGGGAGTACGACATCATTCCTTATTCTGGTCTGAATCTTTCTACCACAAACTTATCTTATATCCAAAATGGCTGCTACATTTAAAATCCCGAGAAAACTACAGTAGTAGAAACTTATTTTTTTATGTCTGGAAGGGAGACTTCTAATAAATCTGTAGCACAAATAGAAATGCACAATGTTTCTACCATGCTTGAATACATAAAACTCAAAAGATTAAGTGGAAAAGTTACAGAAACTGAGTCCCAATTTGTCAAACATGTAGCATTTTATTCTTTTATTCTTTATTTACACAGTGTAGTCTCTTGAGACTCAATGTCTCATTTACAAGAAAGACCTTTTCAAACACATAAAGTTACAACTGTTTTCAACAGCAATTGCAGTTTTTCCAAAAAATCAAAATGGTCTTCTCTCTTTTTAAGGCAACTTTATTTAAAGGTTTCTAATAGTATTTTATCTGAAACAAACAAACAAACAAAAAATTATATATCTCTTTATTTTTTTATGTGGTTGAAGGTTTTCCTCTAACCAAGTTTAATGTGAGAAATATTTACCGGTATATAAAATATGCTATTTGAAATTTTCCATTCAGATGTGATATCTCATCTAAACCACAATATGTTACAGGAATAATAGGAAAAAATGGTTTTCTATAGAGAAACTAGCACTGACATCTATAACATTAAAAGAAGGCAATACTTGATGATAAAAATTTTACCTTAATCTGTTTGAAAACAAAGTCTGCAACTTTAAGGTCACTCATTGTTTGAGGGGTTCTTGTTCACTTTCATTTTGTGGGTGGGTAGACTTTACTCTGTTAAAAAAAAGTTTGATTATAATAGAAATAGACATATCACTTAGAATAAACAAGAGGAATGATTTAGCAATTGAGATTTGATCAACTTGGGTCAAAATCTCTTCAACGAATATCTTGTTTTACCTGTTGTCTCCACTAGAGGGCAGTCATGTTCATAGAAAACCAGACCAGGAACATTCTGTTGAGTACTCAGTGTTATTTAATCCTAAAGAGTCAAACTATGTTAAAAACGGTCAAAGGAAACAATGTGTGGATTTATGCACACAGAATAAAAGTACATACCAAAAAATCTTTACTGACCTGTGATAGCAAACAATTACTTTGAACAAAGTCTTAACTGATTGAATGTATAAGGAAAGCAGTAGCAGAATAGTTATCCTGAAGCTCACTCTTGTGTTTCTAAAACATTCTCTTACATTTAGATTAACTTTTTAGGCCACACTTAGCAGAGCTGTGCAGCAACTCACTGTAAGAATGAAGTGCATTTTATAGTTCGAAGAAAATATAACACATTAAATATTTACATATCAATGTACAGATTTTTTATTTATCTTTAGGAAGAAGAATTATGGAAACAGAGAGAAAAACTAGAAATCAACAATGTTGCATCGATCAAACAATATTTTTAAATACAAATATGTTTACTGGTGAAGGAAAAAGGCCATTCTACCCTACTTTTTTTCTACGCTTACCACCTAGTTTTACCAGCCTTAGGTGATTAGACTTCAGGGAGAATAGTCTTATTTCAACCTTTGAAAATTTGTCCCACTTCTCGCTTTCACCCGTGTTCACCTTTTTTTTTCAGCCCTATTATACTCATAGAATTCAGAGTCAATTCTGTCTGGATGAGCAAATAAAGTCCCATTGCTGCAAGGCAGTGCTAAATCATGATACTTCCACCTTCATGCTTTGCAGCTAGTATAAGGTTATTTTTCTGAAATGATTTGCAAAGCATGTCACCAGTTCTGGTCTCCTAATGGCTCAGTTTTAGACTCATTTGTCAATATAACAGTATTCCTGAAGTGCTGGTCTTCGTTCTCTTTCTGCCACACGTCAAGGTGGCTTTATGTTGATCTTAGAGAGAACAGAGTTCCTCTTTTGCACATAAAAGTTAAACTTGCACAGCCTTGTTCTAATTGTAAAACCATGCACTTTCACATAAACTTAAGTATTTAGTGATTTCTTTTAGCATCCTCCTGCTTTCAGAAAGAACTTGGCTTAGAAGGTCATACCTGAGCTTGTCAACATTTGTTTGTAATAAACTTCACTTTTAGACTATTTTCTATTTGTTCAATGGCTTATTTACAAATTTGTTTGACACCATTTTAAAACTCTAATAAGGACAATGCGTTTTTAGTCTTCTCTATAAAAGGCTTCAGACACTCTGAGCTAAAAGTTGATAAAAGAGTTCTTCTCATTTGGTCCTGCTGTGTTAGCATCTTAAAAAGTGAATAATTGTGGTTAGGGTTAGGGTGTGCCTATTTATGCCTCAATAGAAATTATTTTAGTAATTTCTTCAGTTTTGTAGGTTTATCCATATTAGAGTAATTGTTTTTTTAAAGATCTTTGAAAATGATATGAAATATCAATAAGACAAAATATACTATATGGATATTTTTCTTCCTAAATTAATTAATAGTTAATATAAACTTTTTTTTTCTTTTGAAATACTTACGGAATTTTTTGATGTCATTTTAAAAGCTTTTCTTTCCCTAATAATTTGTAAAATATTTTGCAATCTATAATTTTATTTCATCAGTTGTTCTATTGAAATAAAAATTACACATTAAATGACTAATTTGAGTTGTCTTTATTTTTGAAGATGCTAATAACTTCCAAGGTTTAATCTTTGATTTTTCTTTGTTTTTCACTGTTTCAGCTTTTTATTCTCTAGAATGATCTCAGAGGATATTGATGTTGTATAGGGCAGCCATTTTAAACCTTGGGGTTCAGACCCCAGTTGGAGTCTCGAGATGATTTCGGAGGGTCGCCAAATATTTTTTGGAAAAATATAATGTTCACAATAATGTATATTCTGACAGGACAATAGAGGGATGATGAGTGGTTGGTCTCACACGGACATTTTATTACTCAAAACCAGTTACTGTTGGCTGCAACTAAATGTTTGTTTTAGTGAACAACAACAGCGACCCTGCCCACTAAGGTCACAATATTAAGAGAAGGCTGGAGCGGAGGGCTGTGTGAGTGGATGGGGGAAGTGTTAAAAAGCTTCTGGAGCTTGAAGACTTAATGGAAAATTACGACTTATCCATTCAAACTATGAAACTAAATATTGAATCTCACATCAGAAGCCTGCTTGAACGTTTCCATACATACAAGAACAACTGGATACGCCTTTCACCAACTTCGCTTTGTACCACCTGTCATAAGAGCTGCAGGACGCCCTGTTTGATCTCTCCTCTGATCCCATATTACACACTTTTTTCACACACTCTTTTCTCTAAATGCTTGCTGGAAGAATTATGGTTGTCAGTAGCAACAAAGCAGGCAGCACTATTAAAAGCTGCATCTTATCTATTGTTTCCATTTGCATCCACATATCCGTCCCAAAAGTCCTTTTCTGTGCTGACATACATGAAAAACAAATACAGATCGTGACTCCTAAATGTTGAGAGGGATTTCTGCGTGGCTGTATCTATCATAAAAACAAGAATAAAGCTGCTGTGTTAAAACAAGCAGATCTAGCTGTAATGTTAAATAGTTGCTGGAAAACATAAAAAAAAGTATTTTTTATGATTAAGCTCTCAGAAACATGGACTGTTTTCTAGTGTGTTTTGTTAAAGTTTAGCTGTTTTATTTCAATGAAAATAAAATACTGTTTGTATTTTAACAGCAAAATGATGGGATGTAGGGACCATTGTTGGTCTATTCGTGTGGTCATGGACAGCAGTAGATGTTACATTGGGGTTTGTGACTCAAAAAGGTTTAGAACCACTGGTACAGAGGACCATTTGCCATAAGGTCAGGTGTAGACAATTACTAACACATGCTTTTCTAGGGTAATCAGTTGCAAAACAATACACATATGTTTACAGATTACTATTACCAGAAGACACCTTGTAATGTGCTCAGACAAAACCCAAAAAACAAAAACAACAAAACATGGCAAGACTTGTTAGAACATAAAATACAAGAAACCAAACAGAAAACCAAAAACTTGCATCTCAACATTATGACAGAAACAGTTTAAGAGAAATGCATATTCTGTTTTTGCAAGGCACCACATCTAATGATCCTCTGTCGTCTCACTTAACACTTTCTGTCTTACAGCATGAGTTTGCTTAGTTAAAGGTATGTTTATTCGTGTGGTTTTCCTGTGGGTCTGATCTCATGATAAACAATACGTAGACCTTCAAGTGCCAGTTGGCGCTGTGTTGTAACTGTCCGGAAAACGTTTCACAATCATAACGCTCTATTTTCTTCTTTTCAGGGACTTGTTGCAGTTGTGCTTTCACCCTGCAATGACCTTTTACTTTTTTTTCCTTCTCCGTTAAAATGATACATAAGGCTCAAATGGTTAAACCTCCAAGCTCCTATTCTTTTGTTATTGTTTTTTTTTTGCAGCAAGTTTATTCTGCCTGTAGAGTGGTGGCATTTCCATGTAATAACTTTTTTAGGACAGAGAAGAAGATAGATTTGGGAAGGTGCTTTTCTATCTATCTATCTATCTATCTATCTATCTATCTATCTATCTATCTATCTATCTATCTATCTATCTATCTATCTATCTATCTATC
>NW_015151329.1:102698-104165 GCF_000732505.1 Cyprinodon variegatus
TTCTGAGCCATTACACCATAGCTCTAGCATTTTAGCTAGTAAAACGTGTATACTTAATCTCAAAAGTGTTTTGCTTCAAAAAGGCAAGTATATCTGGGACATGATACCATGTTTGACTATGCGAATGGTTAGTCAAGAGTGATGTTTTCTGGCACAACTTTTTTTTTTATTTTTATGGAGGTTGAAAACATAGATCTTACTATAATCTGACCAGAGCAAAAAAAGCTCTTACTCTCTGTAATAACATTCTTCTTACCAGTGTTTTACTTTTGTAAAATCTTCAGAGAAAATAACAATTTTGGATTTCATTTGGAAATTAAGGTATCAGTGAGTCTGTAGAAAGAGTGGAAATACGCAGATCCTCAGTGTTTGAAGTCCAGGGAAGAAATTCAACCATCAGTGTTCATTCGAGATACCATGTCATCTGCTAATGTTCGTCCATGTTGCTAAAGTCCTCAGTCAGCATAGCTATCTACTGCAAAAAGTACCAAAAGCAGTTAAAATAACTATTGTGTTACTGTGTCTGATTGATCCACAGGATAAACATCACTCCATTTTGCATTGATGCAGTAATTCATTCAAAAGGAAAGGTTGAAGTCGCTCCATTTTTATGAATTACATGTAAAATGTTAAAATGTTCTACGGAATTTCAGCTTCCAATTATCTTTAAGCAATAATCATTGAAACTCAAAGAAATACAAGGTTAAGATATTTCCTTCAATGTTTAATAAATCTACATACAAGTTCAGCTTTTCTAAAATGAGTAACAAAAATATTTTCAGTGTTGTACTTGCGCTGTAAGTGATAAACAGTCCCATGTAATCCTCACATGAGACTGCAGCCCACAAGAGCTATATTGAAAAGGTTAGCTTTGAAGTCTGCTTCTTGTTATCTTGTAACATCACTAAAATTTCACTTCATGGGTAGTCAGCTCTGAGCTAAAGATGAAATCTAAAGTGCCCCCGTTTATGTACCCAAAGAGGGAGGAAGGAGATCAAAGATTCAAAGAAACCAAAGTGCTCATAGTCACGTCAGAAGCAAAGTGCGAAAATGTTCACAGTAGTTCACTTAGCTATAGATATTTTCTTATTTGCATTTTCTAAGAAAATTTCCAGGATGTATTTAGTTTCAAATCCTTGGCCAATGACATTGCAGTTGCTTAAAACATCACCTGGCAACTTTTAAGCATGTACACACAGACAGCATGGTTGCTTTCCAACCGTGCTTCAATTATAAAAATTATATAAAAAAAACAAAACTTATTAAACAGACCTGGACAAAAATAATGGTACCCTTAACTTAACACATTGTTGCAAAAGCAATATTTGCAATCAAATAGTTTTGATAACCAATTCAATTCAGTTTATTGACTTATTGACTCGGATGCAATCCCTCACACTAAGCATGCTTGTAGCGACAGTGGAGAGGAAAAACTCCCTTTTAACAGGAAGAAACCTCCAGCAGAAC
>NW_015151329.1:105170-122258 GCF_000732505.1 Cyprinodon variegatus
TGGACAGGATATTTCTAATTTTTGCAATATTCTGCAGATGAAAGAAGGAAATTCTCCGTCAATAACCGTCAAGGAAACTTCTCAGCAGGTATTTTAACCCACTGCTAATGAGCAAACTGCTCCAGTTGTCTTAGGTTTAAAGGCTGCCTTTTCCAGCTGACATGTTTGACCTCCTTCCAAAGATGTTCAATAGGATTTAGGTCAGGGCTCATAGAAGGCCAATTCAGAGTAGTCAAATATTTCACTCTTAGTCATTGTTGCTTGTTTTTAGCTGTGTGTTTTGAAATTCTTCTGCTGCAAATCCTGTAAGCTGCATCTGAGACCAAGCCTTCTGAATCTTTCTGGATCTAAACTTTTAGAATCCCCCGATGGGATTTTATTGTATCCTGCAGAGAATCTGTGCCAGAAGAAGCAAAGCAGCTCCAGTACATAACGGAACCTCCTCCGGCGTCTTCGTTTCTTAATGTTGAATTTTTCCATTTGTGAACATAGAGTAAAGGTGTGAGCTAAAAATTACATTTTTGTCTAACCTGTCCATAGGACATTTTCCCCAATGCTTTGGGGCTTGTCAACATTTAGTTTGGCAAATTCCATTCTGGCTATTTTGTTATTTGCTTTCAGCCATGGTTTCCTCCTTGGTTGTCTACTGTTAAGTCCACTTGGGTTCAAACAACGATGGATGGTGCGCTCTGACACTGTTGTTCCTTGAGCTTGAAGTTCTCCTTTACTCTCTTTCGAAGTTTTTCTGGGCACTTTGTTACAAATTGTATGTTCCGTCTCTTTGATTTGTCATCATTTTTCCTATAATATGCAGATGGTCTCATTGGCATTACTTTTAACATGCTTGTCCATAAGATTAGATAATTATTTCCTTTACTTCCTCTGGTCCATATTGAGTGTGGTACAAACCATGTCAGCAAAAGGCACAGTTCCTACCTATAGCCCTATATATAAGCATATTGAGTGATTACAAGATTGTAGACAATAGTCATTGTTGACACAGTTTGATTTAAAATGTCCCTTTGCTCACTTTATTTTCAGCCTTTTAAAATTATTCTGTTAAAGAATGTTTGAAAAGCAATGTCTGATTTTAATTTCTTCCTATTCATATAATTTTTATATGTTGCTTTGGTCTTATTCAAGTTATTTCTGTAACTATTGTGGGGTTTTCCTTCATTAAAAGAGACCAACTTTGTCCACGTGTATATTATGTACACCCGTTGTACATTTCCTGGTAATTCATGGTATTCATAACATTTTATGACTCAGCGCACATCACAGATATGTTGTCCTTTTCAAAACCTTGACCTGAAAGATACATCTGAAAGCCCACTGTGATCTAGAAAAGTTATCTGATTGACTACTGTACAGTTAGACAGCATATTTGGGTCACTCTTAATTTCATATCATGTTGCAACAAACCACATTCGCTGAGCATAATTCTTCCTCCTAGTCAAGACCTAAAAAAAATACACATCAAAAGAATGGTAATATATAGGTATCAAAAATGCATCTAATGTTCTTGCACACAACTGCACTTTCTCCTTTCTCCTGATAAGATGCTGTAGCTCCTTAAAAAACAAACAAACTTGAAAACAGAATTATTATTTTGTGAAATTATGTTGCAATACATAATCTTAAATTAGATTTTCTTTGGTCAACTGATTGCCTCATTTATCAGAAAACATGCAGTGCTTAGAACAAATTAACAATAAATCTTATGACGGATCTAGAAAACATTATTACCCGTTGCAGCTGCAAAGCTAGGGAACTTATGCTGTGCGGTTATTTGTAGATAACTCTGAATGGGTTTTATGAAAAATTGAGATTCAAGTATTTTTTAAAGATTGATAAATACGGAAAGCTATGGCTTAGTTCATCCAAAGTTAAATACCAATGAAACAAGTGTGATGCAGCAATACAGGTGAGACAAAATACAGACCGGCTATGTTGCATCAAGGGCGGTGTGAACATTGTACAGGGCTTAGTGTAGGACCAGTTTAGTGGGGGTCGCACATCTGGTGTGGTGGCTTGGGCAATGCTGCAGGATGTATGGGATGCTAGCCTGTGGCTCTTTGGAATGTTCTGAATGTGGACTGAGCTGGACTGTTGTTCCTGCTCCCTTGGCCTCTCTGAACTGTAAATATAAACAACAGAAAATAAATTGTTGTTACATTTTATTTGTCAAATCATATTTCAACAATGAGAAGACGAAGGAGATCATCATCGACTGGTGGTCAGCAGCACGGAATTCCTAGGGGTCCACATCACAGACACCCTCACCTGGACTGTAAACACCACCTCACTAGTCAAAAAGGCACAGAAGCGCTTGTACTCCCTGCGGAGGATGTGGAGAGCCCACCTGCCCGCACCCATCCTCATGACCTTCTACAGAAGCACCATAGAGAGCATTCTGACCAGCTGTCTCACTGTGTGATGTGGAGGCTGCAGCTCCTCAGACTGGAAGAAGGTGAGAAGATTGGTGAGAACAGCAGAGAGGATCATCAGGGCTCCTCTTTCCTCCATTAAAGACATTTCATCCCAGCGCTGCATGTCCCGAGCCCATAACATCATCAATGACCCCTCACACCCCCACCATGGACTGTTCTCCATGCTGTTCTCTGGGAAGAGGCTTTGCAGCATTCAATGCAGGTCCAGCAGGTTCTGCAATAGTTTCTTTCCCACTGCCATCAAACTGCTGAACTGTTGAATCTCTAAATCATGTCACAAACTCTGCATCACACTGATATCACCACACCAAAAATACTGCATATTTGCAGGGCATTTCATTGTTATTATTCATTTGAATAAAGTTGATAGTTTCTAAAAGCCATGCTATGATTACATCATTATAAAGCTCTTAGATGGTAGTGCCTTTACATAGAAAAACCCACAAGAAATCTATGTAAGAAAAGCTCAGCCCAATATTGCATAATAGAATACTGTTATTAGAAATTTTTTTAGGTGGTATTACGGTTTGAAAATAAACTTACTATCAAAGCAAGAATCAGTTACCTTGTTATTAAAACACTTACATCATCACATTTAAGTTCCTGTGTGTTGCACAATTTTACCAGAAGATTATGAATAATGTAAGTGACTAGAACAAGGTATCAAAAGGGTTGTTAGGGTTAAATGATAATAACCCCTTATTGTCCTAGAAATAAACCAACACAATACTCCAGTTAGTTTTCTGCAGAAGAGGAGAGTGGACCCTAGATGTAGAATATCACTCTCTGAATGTCTGTTGTCAACTCTACTGTGTCCTCTCTGTCCCCTGCCTTTATTATCACACTTCAAAGGAATGACAGGAGGGGTCAGAAGTTTACACATGATAAAGAATGATAGTTCCTTGTGTGGTTTTATTGCGGGTGATAATCAGTCAGCTGCAACCACACACGGATGTATAGAGCATGACTTTTCCTTTTCTGTGAGAACCATTTGTTCTCCCTGTTTGAAGTAAAAAAAACAACAGAAATTTCCTAGCAGGCCAAATGCCTTTAAGGTAATAGGAATAAAATTATGAAATTTACATTTGTCTAACTAGACCTACACTGTTGTCGCTGACATGCCTCTATAGCGAGTCAAAGACAGATATGAAAAAAAAAAATCAAGATATTTTTCTAAATAAAACCCCATTCAGACTCGAAAAAAAATGAATTGAAATAATAATAAGTAAGTAAGTAATAATAAACGAGCCAGGGCCTAGAGGTTGGGTATCACTGGGATTTAAGTTTTCCATTACCTCAACAACTTTGTCATGAAACACTAGTTGGCAGTTTTTCTTAAATTTCAGTTGTTTTTGCTATGTGCAGCATTTTTCCTGTGCATATATACGTATGTGTGTTAGCATGTTATATATAAGCAGATTTTGTATTTTCTGCTCTTTTGCAGCCTGCATCCCACTCTATTCTGTGATTGCAGCATTTTTTTTCTTTTTATATGTTTTCTGTTTATGTTTTAGAGTCATTTTAGTATTTGTGAGTCTCATTTTTGTATTTGCAGTACTTTTTGAATTTACTACGAATTAATATATTTGTATGAGGTTTGCACCACTTGGAAACCATAGTAGTCTCATTCAGTAGCTGCAAGCTGATTTGGAGGTAATGATTCTCAGTAAGACAACATTTTGCTGGAGTTTTGCACCCTTTAGAATGGCTTGTATACACATGAGGATTTGTGCTTATACTTTCTTGCATCAATACAGTAAGTATTTCATAAATATTCCTAGACTTAAAGTTCTTAAAGTCTGCATGTAAAAACAGCAAGCATGCTGACTTTTAATGTGTTTAGGTGGCACACTGACTTTTTCACTTATACATTGAAAACAGAACATTCTTTATTATATATAAATCCATCCATCTGGAGGATAAATTATCTTTGGGAGGTAACCTAAATGATCAATTTTTCTATAAAATGATTAACACATATTCCATTCAGGCAACTCACAGGTTAATGCTGTATGCTTAAAAGTGGATCAGACAGCTGCAGCTGATCCAGAACGCTGCTGCCTGTGTCCTCACTAAGACTAAGAAAGTAGAGCACATCACCCCAGTTCTAAAGTCCTTCCACTGGCTCCCTGTATCTCAGAGAATAGACTTTAAAATACTTCTGTTAGTTTATAAATCTCTGAATGGCTTAGCACCTAAATACATCACAGACTTGCTATCAGTGTATCAACCCTCCAGACCACTCAGGTCTTCTGGCTCCGGCCTGCTCTGCATACCTAGAACCAGAACTAAACATGGAGAAGCAGCATTTAGTTCCTATGCTCCACTTATCTGGAACAAACTTCCAGAAAACTGTAAAAGTGCGGAAAGCCTGAGTTCCTTTAAATCAAGACTAAAAACACATTTGTTTAGCATTGCCTTCGACTGTTCTAGTTAAACAGTTCAACTAAAACATATTTTCTTTAGTCCAACTGTTTTTAAAATCCTTTTTTGTTTCTGCCTTTTTTATTTTTTTTATTTTTTATTTTTTTTATTTTTTCCTACTTGCTTTGATTCTGTTTTATCTTCCTGTATTTTAATCATGTAAAGCACTTTGCAATGTCTTTGTACTGAATTGTGCTATACAAATAAATTTGCCTTGCCTTGCCTTGCCTTTAAGCATTTTTTATTAATATCTCTAAAGGGTTATCTTAATATTTTCAGACATAACTTGTATGGGTTAACTGAAATGAGTTTGGGAATAAATCAAGAGTTCAACAGAGTAAGGCTTTGTAGTCTGTCCTATTCTGGTGGCAGAAAACAGCCTAGGAGAGGACAGTAGTAGCTCCTGTATGATCGGTTGCTGACGACTGTTTTAGTAATGACTTATGTTTGTGCTTCTGGTTACGTTAGCTCTGGGCTTTCTTTCATCTTGTGGCTTTACAATAACTGCCTGTTTGGGGAGTTTGCTCTAAAGCGTGTAGCTTTGTACTTACAAACACCTGGTTGGTTTAAGCTGATTTTCTAAACAGCAGATGATTATGTTAAGTTATATTAAGCATTTTGAAGGATGCTTGGTCTTTGAATGTTAGCTATTTAATTTTGTGTTTTCATGAGTAGAAGTGAGACAGAATACTATGATTAAAAGGGCAAACTGAGATCTTAAAGAAACTTATTGAGGGTTACAGGTTTGCTGGGAGATCTAAATGGTGGAAAACAATTTGAAATAGGAGAGTTTACCGTGGGAGAGCTCTCAAAATGATTTGAATATGCCTTCAAGTTCACCCAGAAACCAGAGTGCAAGACACCAAAAGATCTTGTTTCATGTCTGTGTCTGAAACCAATTTATTTGAACAGATGGCATAGAAAGCATAAAATAAACACAGCATTAAAGGAAAAGACCCAATAAAGACCTTGCAGTGCTAGAAGTGTGATGGTTTGGGGATGCATTGACCCAACATGATTCATATGTATTTATTACAAGGTATGTAAAAAGAAAAGAAAGCTTTGGCCTTGTAGATACCTTATGTTTAACAAGTAACAACAAGTAGTTTCTATATTTGTTTTGAAGAAACAAAAAAAAAACCTGACATAATACATCAATATATTAATATATGGTAATAAAGAAAATGTTTGATTAAGCAAAATCAGTGTAACATAAAACAAATTACACAATAAACACATTTTTGAATCATACATTTACGCACATTTACGAGAAAGAAATTAAGCTTTTTTTTTTGTTTTTCAGTTTTGTGGTGGAAACAACAAAACTAGAACAGATTGATCATTCGTTAAGATCACATCCCCAAAGAGAATGTGAATCTTCATTGTAGGCATACTTGACAATGGTGTGAGTCCTACAGTCTGAAGGTTGGACCAACTTCTTCTTTTTTCTCTTTGATTGTCGGTGGATTTCCAAGGCAGCGTAGCAAATGTTTTCATCCTAAGATTTATAATTCAGAATAATGACAACATTATTTTATGATAAATTTTACCCAATGGAAGGACAAGGCAAAAAAAAAAAAAACTGTTAGTTTTCATTGACAAATATAAACAGAATTTATGGGCAGATAAATGTGATGCACAGTAAACCATGTGGCTTAGCAAGTAAAAAGAAAGAAAAGATAGTGAAAAGAAAGGTCTGTTTTTTTGTTGTTTACCTGTGCTTCATCTATTGGTCTCGGTTGTTTAGGTTGTTTACCAACTCCTGGGTTGTCTTTAGCTGTAAGAGTGAATAAATAAAACTCAGTAATAAATTATCCCCATAGCACAAGTTGAAATGATTAAAAGGTGGCAGTATTCTGATACCTGTTTTGTGACAAAGCAGGTAAAACCCAAGGAAGGAGAAGAACACAGAGAGAAAAACAACAGCCGGGCAAACGGAGAAGAGAAGCTTCCAGCACGCCCCGCAGTCCTCCACTGTCTTGTTAAAGTCACACTGTCCACAGGTGTCTAGATAAAACAAAAAGTTGCTTTTATTAAATACTCAATAGTGCATATTGTTTCCTTTAAGGTTACATATTACCGTAATATTGAAAATGATTTTTCTCCCCGGACACATGGATCAAAGAAATCCATTAATAATTACGGTAAAAGAAAATAATAACAATAATAAAAAATGTAAATAAGTGAATATACTTAGACTAGAGAAAACTAAAGTTGTGCGAATTAAGTGTACAGAAACTAAATCCCATTTTTTTGTATTTACAATACAAGATCTTGAAATAATACAATCAACCTTTTTATTTAAAAGTATTTTTCATTATAACTTAAGGAGAATTTACCAAACCAAACAACAGTTAATATTTTCATAAATATAAGCGTATTGATTTTCATTCTAAAACTATTTTCTTCTTTCTAAACTTGATTCAAAATCAAACCACTGGCGCCAAGTGATTAAATAACCTGTGCATATAACAATACTACATTTGGAACCTATGTTTATAATATATATTTATGAAAAAAATCATATAAATTTAATCATAAAGATATATCATATATATTTATACATATATATAAAGTTGCTTACTGAGAGTGAGTCTTGTTGTGATGTTCCCATAAGTGTAAACGTCTTTTGCGATTATCTTTTCGTTTTTGTCTTTCTCTACTTGAACTTTTTCTGTTCCACAGTAATAGAGACCCTGATCTGAACTAGAGACATTCATCACCAGCAGGTCATAGGATTGTGAAGAGTTATTTTTTAAAAATTTCAAACGTGGAAATTTCTTTTCTTTTGCCAATTGATCCAAAAAAGGAACAGAATGCTCTTCTCTGGAACAGTTTTTGAAGAACCACACAATAAATACTCCGGTAAGTGCTTTGCAGTCACAGTAGAGGGTAATATTTTCTCCAGGTCGGACGGTCACCTCCAGCATTGATGCTGATATGTAGCTATGAGTGCAGAATATTAGTCCTGGGGGGAAAAAGCAAAGAAAAACAATAATTATTTAAAACCAGATTGACATTAAAATTGTTGTTTAGTTAAAATCTCACAGGTTAAAAAGTTACCTAAGAAGAAAGTCTGAATTGTCTGTAATCCATCCATCACAGATGTATAGCTGGAGCTACAAGATGGGTTTGCAAGATTTGGACACGTTGAATAGATGACATAAAAGTTTCCATTGAAGGAGAGGCAGTTTGTGATTGGCTGGTTAAATGGAAAATTTCTGTGGTTTTTACTTTGATGGCGGTATGCAAAGAAAGCTCTGAGACGTGTTGCATCTTTTGTATGGAGTCTAAAATAAAACCGCAAAACAATCAAAGGTTTTGAAATGTTATCCTGAGATCAAACCAAAGCCATTTTATTACAGTTAGTATTGAGACAAAATGTTTTGATAAATAGATTTATCTAAATTAGTTATTGTTTTAAAACCAAATGTGGCCAAAAAGAAAAAAAGTTTGTTTCAAAAAAGTTTTGAAATGAAACAAAAGGATTTTTTTTCCTTCCTTAATACAAAAGATAACTGAGTTTTGATTAGGGTTAAAAGATTTATAATCTAAAATATAATAAGATGGATGGTTTCCCTTAAAATGCATTCACTTTTACTTGTATTAAATCCCTATTTCTATGGTTTTCCTTTAAATCATTGGCAAAAGACAATAAAAATATAATTGAGAAAGCAGTACAGTAAATTGAAAAATAATGGAGAAAGCTAGCTCACCAACTATAAATATCCAAACATGGGTTTTCCCAAATAAATCCCAAATCAATTACAGGGTTTACAGCTTTACATTTAGTTTAGTGTTTTTACTTCCACAATAAGTCTATATCATATATTTATTCACAGAATTATTTGTGTCCAAATAGCCCAAAGCTTCTACCTAAAGTAAATACGTGATAACTGTATGAATTTCTTTAAGAAGTATTACTTATTTCAGACTTATTTACCACTACGGTATATCAGCCACACTGATCTGACAACCGAATAAACAAACTAAAAATACAGTAAAATACATTTTATAGGTCTTGCTTTGATGGCTGCTCAGTGCCTTGCAGCAAGAAGGTTCTGGGTTTGATTCCTGGCATTGAGTTTGCATGTTCTCCCTGAGCATGCGTGGGTTCTCTCCATGTACTCCGGCTTCCTCCCACAGTCCAAAAACATGAATGTTAGGTTAATAGGCTTCTCTAGATTCTCCTTAGGTGTGAGTGTGTGTGTGAATGGTTGTATGTCCTGTGTGTCTCTGTGTTGCTCTGTGATGGACTGGCGACCTGTCCAGGGTGTACCCCGCCTCTCGCCCATTGACTCTGGAGATAGGCACCAGCACCCCTCACGACCCCAATTGGGATAAGAGTGTCAGATAATGGATGGATGGATGGTTTTGCTTTGTTACACAGATGGTAAACCCAGAAGCTTAAATTGTACATGAAATATTTAAAGTCAGTTAAGTCGAATCCTTTACGTTCCTTTTCATTAAACCAAACAAAAACAATGATTTATATGAAGATCAAGTTAAAATTATATATTTTCTTACTTTACTAGAAATGAACATTTAACTTGTTCTTGTTCATTTTTGAAGCTTAAACAGATTTGTAAGTACATTTTGAAGATCCGTCAAGAGTTTAAAATCTTTTGCTTTTCTGTAGTTAAACCACGTGGAAGCTTAAAGGCTGCTTGCTCATATTATGCATTCACTTTACATGCAATATTCACAGGTATTACTCATTGGAGAACTCCTGCTGCAGGAAACTATGATCACTTAGATGGTTTCTGATGATATGGTCTTTGTATGCTTATATGTTCATCACATTTAGCACTTTATTTTCACTGATTCTGAATATGAATAAAATCCTTCCCTATAATCCGTTTAAGTTACAATGAGTGTTTTTTTTTAAGAATGAACACACATCTGTGTGTTTTAACCTTCATAAGCTAAGAGACTACTGAAAAAGCTTGTAAGGAAAATAATAACAAGTTTTGGATTTGAAAATGAGGGATATTTTACATCTGTTGTGAACTGCTCTGACTACTCCAGTCGAGCTCTAGTCAAACTCCAATATCCATTATATTTAAAGACATGTGCACAAAAAATTTAATATATACACTTGTCAACTAACTGCAAATTACACTAAGGTGATCAGATTTTGACCCGTGCTGCTAGCAACAGTTCTGTTTTGAGAGGTAATTAAAAAATATATATAATTCTATAATATAATTATATGTGAAATTTCGGGGAGACTGCTACTACGGGAATAGAATAAGTAAAATACATGAGTTTCCTGGCCAAAATGGGAGAGTTGACAGCTATGCCTTTTTAAAGTCTTATATATTTTTTTTGTTAACTTTATATTTTTTTTCTTTCAATTAAATTTTATGCCTCTAATTACCTCTGATTAATTGATAACATTTGAGCTAAATGATGGTAAACTAATTGCTATATATTAACAATAAATTAATTGGAGCAGTTCTGGAAAACTGAATTATACTCACTTTGGTTCACAATATGCAGAACCAATTGAGTGTTCCATGTCCTGCAGTCATCTGCAGTCAAATGCTCCACTGAAATTAGGATTACAAAAAATTAAATAATAAAAAAAAAACACTTTCAGAATGTTAATAGTAAATTATTTTTAAACCAAACACATTTAATTTGGAATAAACAGTAGACAAAAAAGACCATAGAATTGTCTACAGTTATTTAAATGTTTGATAATAGAATTAGAGACATTTTTAATCTTACACCTGAGAGAAAGTTTTGACCCAGACTGAGCAGTCAGCCAACTTCAAATTCAATATAATACAGCTAGGAGATACTCTACCCGAAAGTTTAAATAAAAGCAGTCATGAGTTTTCCTAACCTATTTTTTAAAGAAAAATATTGATGGATATCAGCAGGTAGAATACTTTGTCATTGTTATAGAAACATCCACAGTGTCTTGGCACATTGATTTCTAAGTTTTTCTCACTGACAGCTTTACTGTTTCAGGATATTTATACATGTCCACTACTTGAGGCTTTGTATATTCTTGTTATTCTTTCTGGAATCTATACTTAGAACAATATATGTGATTATTTCCAAACCATACTGTAAAACAATCATGAGCTGTCTGTACACACCATCCTCTCTGTTTAAGACCTGTTTCAAAGCAAAATTCAGTTAAAATGTTCCAGTTTAATGTTCTTACTGTAAAATGCTGGCTCTACAATAGTGTCTGCAATTAAGGTCATTTACGAGTCATTTAACATTTTTTAGCTATAAGGTAGGGCAGTATGATAATGTAGAAAGGAAATTAGAACTTTTAATCCTGAAATAAATACTTGTAGTAGATGGTCAAGGATTTTTCTTTAAACTGTATAATGCAAAATATTTGGATATCATTGTTTTTTTTACAAAGAGCCACAAAGATAGAGTTGACACAAAGCAGAACTTTTGTACACAGAGCAACTGTATTCAGTTTCACAAATGAAGCTCAGTCATAAATTCAACTAGAAGATTCCTAACTGCCCACCAATGTGCCCCCGCTTCAGCCTATAATCATTAAAGACTATGCATTTAAAGTCAGATCTTTCTCGCTCTCCAGCCCAAAAGCAAACCTCCTCTGCCCCTTCTCCAACTTCACCTCACTTGACTCTCTATGGCTTCGTTTTTTCCCGCCACCAGGTTCAGATTTCAGGGAGAAAGACATATCTAACTTAGATCTACCCTCTCACAAAACCGCAAGGGTCTGACTCTTATATATTTTAATTTTGATAAATCTTTCTTTTTGCAGCTTTTCTCCATGAGGGTCTTCCCAGGTTCCTTGCTCAGTGAAATAGATGATGCACAGTGAAGCTACACTTTTTTGCAGGTTTAGTCTGTCTGTATGTCATCCTCTGCAGAATAACAAGGGGCTGTTTGTCATTGTGGGTTTCCTGTGTATTTTACACAACAAAAAGAGGTGGTGGACAGTGGTTAGTTTTACCGGCAGCTTTGTAGCTTTGTTTTATTTAATGTTCTATTGGAAACTGTTTCGCAGGAACTTATCACCATTGCATGAGCAGTTATATATACAGTGGGGCAAAAAAGTATTTAGTCAGCCACCAATAGTGCAAGTTCTCCCACTCAAAAAGATGAGAGAGGCCAGTAATTTTCATCATAGATATACCTCAACTATGAGAGACAAAATGAGGGAAAAAAATCCAGAAAATCACATTGTCTGATTTTTAAAGAATTTATTTCCAAAATATGGTGGAAAATAAGTATTTGGTAAGTTACAAACATGCAATATTTCTGGCTCTCACAGACCTGTAACTTTTTCTGTAAGAGGCTCCTCTGTCCTCCACTCGTTACCTTCATTAATGGCACCTGTTTGAACCCGTTATCAGTATAAAAGACACCTGTCCACAACCTCAAACAGTCACACTCTAAACTCCACCATGGCCAAAACTAGAGAGCTGTCAAAGGACACCCGAAACAAAATTATAGACCTGCACCAGGCTGGGAAGTCTGAATCTGCAATAGGTAAACAGCTTGGTGTGAAGAAATCAACTGTGGGATCAATTATTAGAAAATGGAAAACATACAAGACCACTGATAATCTTCCTCGATCTGGGGCTCCACGCAAGATCTCACCCCGTGGGGTCAAAATGATCACAAGAACGGTGAGTAAAATCCCAGAACCACACGGGGGGACCTAGTGAATGACCTGCAGAGAGCTGGGACCAAAGTAACAAAGGCTACCATCAGTAACACACTACGCCGCCAGGAACTCAGATCCTGCAGTGCCAGACGTGTCCCCCTGCTTAAGCCAGTACATGTCAAGGCCCGTCTCAAGTTTGCTAGAGAGCATTTGGATGATCCAGACGATGACTGGGAGAATATCATATGGTCAGATGAAACCAAAATAGAACTTTTTGGTAAAAACTCTACTCGTCGTGTTTGGAGGAGAGAGAATGCTGAATTGCATCCAAAGAACACCATACCTACAGTGAAGCATGGGGGTGGAAACATCATGCTTTGGGGCTGTTTTTCTGCCAAGGGACCAGGACGACTGATCCGTGTGAAGGAAAGAATGAATGGGGCCATGTATCGTCAAATTTTGAGTGAAAACCTCCTTCCATCAGCAAGGGCATTGAAGATGAAACGTGGCTGGGTCTTTCAGCATGACAATGATCCCAAACACGCCGCCCGGGTAACGAAGGAGGGGCTTCGTAATAAGAAGCATTTCAAGGTCCTGGAGTGGCCTAGCCAGTCTCCAGATCTCAACCCCATAGAAAATCTTTGGAGGGAGTTGAAAGTCCGTGTTGCCCAGCGACAGCCCCAGAACATCACTGCTCTAGAGGAGATCTGCATGGAGGAATGGGCCAAAATACCAGCAACAGTGTGTGAAAACCTTGTGAAGACTTACAGAAAACGTTTGATCTCTGTCATTGCCAACAAAGAGTATATAACAAAGAATTGAGATGACCTTTTGTTATTGACCAAATACTTATTTTCCACCATATTTTGCAAATAAATTCTTTAAAAATCAGACAATGTGATTTTCTGGAGTTTTTTTTCCTCATTTTGTCTCTCATAGTTGAGGTCTATCTATGATGAAAATTACCGGCCTCTCTCATCTTTTTAAGTTGGAGAACTTGCACTATTGGTGGCTGACTAAATACTTTTTTGCCCCACTGTATATATATATATATATATATATATATATATATATACATACATATATATAATCACACACACACACACACACACACACACACACATACAGCTTGCAAAAAAAACGATAAAAAAAATTATCAAAAATAACATTTATTGGGTATTTATTGGGTATTTTTCAACTTTTCCCGCAAATAAACTGAAAAATTGGTTGTGCTAATTCATCCAGCTCCCTTCAGTTACCACTTTGTAGTGCCACCTTTTGCTGCAGTTAAAGCTGCAAATAGCTTGTGGTATGTCTCTGTTAGGTTTATTCAATGATGATTATAAAATAAATGTTTGTACATAAAAAACATTCAAGAAATGAGATGCTTCACTCTGTCTTGTGATTCAGCCAGTGGAGCATTCTGTCTTATGACCTGATCAATTGTCCTGTCAGAAGAATACTCTGTTTTGTAACCCACCCCATGTGTTATGTTAATAAAAAGGCTCTGCAGGAGGGGGGTCCGAGAGAGAGTTAGTGAGTTGGGTGTAGCTCTTTCTCCTTCTGCAGAAGCTGTTGAAAATCCCTTTCTGTGTGGACTCAGTCCCTCTTTTTACGAACCTACATTTTTGAACATAACAGTCTCTATCAGGTTTTGACATCTAGTGGACTGGATTCAGGTCTTGACTTTGACTTGGTCCTTCTAACACCGGAATATGTTTATTTGTGAACCACTCCATTGTATATTTTGCTTCATGTTTTGAATCATTGTCTTGTTGGAAGATAAATCTTTTTTCCAATCTCCGGTCTTTTGCAGATTCCAAAAGTTTTTCTTCCAGGATGATCCTGTATTTGGCTCCATCCATATTCCTATAAATTTTAACCATATTCCCGCTCCCTGCTGAAGAAAAGCAGGGCCAAATCATCTTTCTTCCAAAAAGGCCAGATTTGTGCAGTGTACAACTGATTGTTGTCCAGTGGACAGAGTCTCCTACCTCAGCTGTAGATATCTGAAGTTCATCCAGATTAATCATGGGCCTTTTTGCTGCATCTCAGATCAGTCTTCTCCTTGTTGAGCTTAAACTTTAGAGGGACGGCCAGGTCTTCGTAGATTTGTATTGGTCAGATACTCCTTCCATTTCAATATTATTGCTTGCACAGTGCTCCTTGGAAATTTTTAAAGGTTGGGAATTTTCTAAAAAATCCAAATCCAGCTTTAAACCTCTCCACAACAGTATCTCAGACCTGTCTGGTCTGTTCCTTGTTCTTCATGATGCTCTCTGCACTTTAAGCAGACCTGTGAAACTATCATGGAGCAGGTGTATTATACGGACATTTCATTACACATACGTGGATTTTATTTATCATCATCATCATCATTTAGGTCAACACTGGATAATTTAGAGATCTTTACTGAACTTCTGGAGAGAGTTTACTGCCCTGAAAGAAAATGAACTGATTATTTTTACATGCCACACTCTTCAGTTTTTTATTTGTTAAAAGTTTAAGATATCCAATAAATGATGTTTCACTTTATGATTGTGTCCTACTTGTTGTTGATTCTTCACATACACACTTATATCTTTATGTTTGAAGCCTGAAATTTGGCAAAAGGTGGGAAACTTAAAGGGGGGAAATATATATATGAATATTTATTGTTGAGATAATAATTTGAGATCTGGTGTTCTTCATTTAAACCAGCATTTATTAACACCTTACAGGGGAGAACAGATACAGTCTGTGCCAATGTTCTGCATGTTCCGTTCACACAGAATTTCACTTACTGCTTGAAGTCTGCGTAAACTGTGAAGGTGTTTCTCACATGCAGTTAATCAAAAACAAGTTACAGACAGTTGAAAAACAAGTAAAATATTAAAAGAACCTTGCGTCTAAGGGAGTTTCTTTCAAACAGTCAACAATCCTTCTCTACCAGCACCTCCTGACGCAGCCTTGAAGGTTGTGTTAAAAGCATGAGTGAATACTTTATAAAGTAAGTGAATGGAAATCAGCATTAATAAATAAATATTAGGATCAATATTTTGAGGGAATGATATGAAATTAATATTTATCAAAATATATCTTGTTTTTTTTGACCAAACATCAGGCTCATTTGGAATTATACATTGAAATGTAGTTATTTTTATTCATTCAAGTTCCATGCCCAACAGTGCTTTTATTACATCATATTATTGATAATAGTTCTTAACCATTTTCTTTTTGTTTGTACTCTTGGTAGCTTACTTAGGTTGAGTTTCAAGAGTTTAGTCTAGGAAGTTTAATGGAAATATTTTTGAATTGAATTTAAATGTTTATTGTCAATAAATTCATATAACTAGAATGGCCATTTTAGTGAAAAATGAATTGTGGTTGAATATTTAAGGATAACCATCTTGTAATTTATAGTCTTTCGGATGGTTTTGGAGATTTTTGGAGATATCTACCATGTGGATCTTATCTTATTTTTAAGAAGTTTAAAAAAAAAAAGCTTTCTCTTTTTTTATTCATTCAGATTACAAAAAGGAATCACTGAAAGTGTATGAGTGTGTGCTCTAACTGTGTATGAGCTTCATTGTTATGGCTGCTTTGCTGCCAGCCAGTGACCTGCAATTTTGAATAGTCTTTTGGTGCACCCTATAGGATTAATATAGAAATGCAGGTATTTCTCTAAATGAAATAGTTTCAAAGTAGTTGCTAATCTACATAGTTGTGTCCTATTTGTGAGGAATACAGTGTTATTAAGTGGTATATGGAAATTTGGTACGTTTATATAATGCATTACATTTTAGGTAAATTAAAGCTGAATTTTATGATTTAAAAAAAATGTTGTAAGATGAAATCACAAAATAAAATTACAATTCGTTTTTTTTAAATTAGACAGCTTGCAAAGCAGTTTATTCAGCAATATTAAGGTGTATAAATAGGACACGGTGTCATTTTTTTCTATATATAGATAACGATATCTATCTGTCACAATGCATCTTTTGCAAGATGGATGTGCATCTGCATGAGCGATATAAATAATGTGGTTACATTCTAATTGCTACCCAAGTTCTACCTATTAAAATTTGTTTTGTGTTAAACTATTACTTTGTCTGTTTCTGATGAGGGTTGTATAAGCGATACAAGTAATTATTGTAGAGCACAATTTAAGAAATACTTAGAAAGTAAAGTTTAACCACAACTAAAAAACTCTGCATAAGGTTGTGTAAGGGTTAATAGACAACAAAATACACAGGATGTAATTCTTTCATTTATAAAACACAGACCAGTTGGCAACACTAAGAAAGAACATTGGGGATTTTTATATGACTATGTTCATAAGAATCATTTTAGCTTATGAACACAAGAAATATTTGAAGTTTTAAAATTGGGGTTGTATTTTTCTGTCACTGTTTAAACATTTGTTTATGTCAATAGATCCTGAATATTTATAACATATACATCTGGAAGAAAAAAAAAAAAACAGCTGCAAAGTTTGTATAGCGCTCCCCTGTTAAAAAAAATTCATAATATCTATCTATCTATCTATCTATCTATCTATCTATCTATCTATCTATCTATCTATCTATCTATCTATCTATCTATCTATCTATCTATCTATCT
>NW_015151329.1:122429-129273 GCF_000732505.1 Cyprinodon variegatus
AAAGAAATTTCTTTTTGTTTTACGCTTGTGTAAAAAGTCTAAGTCAGAACCGAGCTGACAAATGTAGGCAGGATGATCCAGAGGACGAAGCAAAAGCCGATGCCGAGGTCGGTTGTCAGAGCCAGGAGGTCAGTGATCCGAGGAGGTGCCGAAGAGAAACGGTTCTGGTTGGTACACAAGCAGGGAAAGTTCAGGCAGGTATTTGTCATATGGTAACTCTAAAAATGAGTTTAAACCCAAAACAACTGGACTTGAATAACATACCCTAAACTTTTCAGGGGAATACAGTATCTAATTCTCCAACATCTACTGATATGCAGTAATGCTTCAAAGTTTACACACTCTCTTATTAAAGAAAATAATAAATTCACACTATAGCAATTAAAATAACTAAAAACTGAAAAAGTTATAACAAATACAAATGCAACAAATCACAATTTAGTAAAATAATACATTGATTTTGAATTTTTTGTTTAAAAGAAATTCTAAGAAACAAGAGAAATTAAAGGACATACCTGTCAACAGGTGCAAAATCTGACTGAACATTATAGAAAACACCTGATTTCAATTATTACTTCATAGTGATGCTCAACAAATTCTCAGCTCAGGTACTCCATCAGGCTTGTTTACTTGTTTTATTTATTAATGGGATATATACATATATTTATTAAAAAACGGTGTCATGATTTCCATGTTTTATAACTTTTATTTATTATTACTTTTGTCGATTTCAATCTATTTTACTGGCGGCTGATTTGATTCTGTCTTTAATGGAATGGTATGTAAACTTTCAAGCACAACTAGATACTGATACTTAAGGTATCATCTTTGGTGTTTATGCATAGAAAGACAGGAAGGTAGTGTTTTCAGGGAAAAATAAACATGCACAGACATTTTTAGTACCTTTGGAAATGCAAGTAAAATGGCAACTTGTGGTCATGTAACCAAAGAGCGGTAATCTCGATGAAATCATTGTTGCAGAGGAAAAATTTAAAAACAGCAAAGAGCACGAGCACGACAGAAAATGTGTTCAAAAAAGGTATGGATCCATGAACATAGTATAATGCTGAAGCTGTAGGCTGAGTGATTCTAAATATGGAAATGTGAGCATAAGATGTGCTCATTGTCTGAGCTATAGATCTGGAGATTATGCAGCTAAATATAATTTTGTACCTGTTATGTCCTGTAACTATAAAAATACTGTGTCTACAGATCAGCAAAGAATTTTCTACAATTGGGCTTTATTCTCTTGGGACTCTGTGCACAGATTTGTAACTTTTGGCATGGGTATGTTGAAATACAATCCTCATTATGTTCCGCATGCCAGTTTCTTCTCAGGGGTGTCTGTCCATGTAAGGTATTGGGAATCCAAACAAACACATTTTATACAAAACAGAGTCCAACCTTTATGGTAATTGAGCGATGCAGAATGCTCTTCTCAAAGGCTTTGGACTTCTCCCTCACTACCCTCTAATTGACAAACTCATTCGGATGAAGGACAAAACATTTTCAACCAAGAAACCTGAGGTCCAGTTGTTTTTGTTTGGCGTTTGTCTTTCTTATTTCCCCTTCCGGAAGGATTCAATCCAGAATGCTATTTGGTTACATGAGCAGAACCTAACCTTGTTGTTTTCCTTGCAATACAAGAGTACCACAAAATGATTGTACATGTTTATTTCCCCTTGATATTTGTTTTCACTACCTCTAGGAGGCAAATCCTTTTAGCTTTGACCATGTTGAAAATCCTCAATGTCAAACTCATTGTAGCCTTGTGTCGTTGTAATTGCTGGTGTTGAAAATGATGTTTGTGTTTTAAACTGAGTTTTGACAATCCTGCTATTTTTGGGGGGTCAGAGAAAAGCCTTGAAACACATCAAATTATGTTATTTGCTGTGTTTACAGATATGCTTTGTGGTTTTACTTTTCCAAGGTTTTATCAACAACTTCATGATTTGTATCAAGCTAAAAGAAAAGAAACAACCCTTTTCATGACACAGATTAACATCTTAAGCCTAATGTATTCAGTTTAAAAGCTAAATAATAAGAAAGCTGAAGAGAATATTCTTTTGTCACCTGATTTTACAGCTAAGTGTATTTGGTCAGGTTACCCTTCAATACATCAGATACTAAGGAAACACTGATCAATAAAAAGGTTTAGTGTAACAGTATATTTAAAATTCATTTTGTAAATGCCAATATCAAAATAACAGATTGGTGGACCAAATACAGAGAAAAGAAGCCAAAAAATTTATACCGGTAGGTTTTTTTCTTTTGCCTCTTTTTATGCTGCTTTTATTTTGAATTATGTGCTATTTGTTTTATGTCACTTGAGCATGTTAATCCAACTGTTTTTTTTTTTCTGATGAAAAAAGAAATAAATATAAAAAAAACGACATAATTGTGTAATCTTGTGTAAAGAATTCAGATGTAGTGATCAACATAAGTGCCCCTAATTCCAATCCATCTGCTGACCAAACATTGATGCAGTGGAAAAGTGGGACACACAGATGACGCTTTTGGCCATTGTCCAGATACAAATGACTTTCATGAGACTCTGTTTAACCCAGTGGAAAACTGCATGCTCTCATAAAATGAACATATTTGCAATAGGCTGTAGTGTTTTTTTTTATGATTAAAAATTTGTATTTACCATAGATTGTTTTTTACTGTTACATTTTACTTTTTCTGTTTTGCCATTGTATTTTTTTTTCTAATTATAGGCATTTATTTGCAGATTTTCCCTTAACTGGTAATGCAGCTGTTAAAAAAATTCTAAAATGATCAAATTCTAATATTCCATTCCTTCCCAGCATAACCCTGTTATGATTGCAGTACTTTTAAAGCTATGTGGAATCATATCGGAGGTTGTGAAAGCTCCTCCGACTTAGTAAGACTTTAAGGTAATCGTGTGCCCAGACATCAGAAAACATGAGACCTGAGCAGCAAGTCAAAGAAGTGTGGTAAACAGAAAAGGTGTGTGATGCAGCTCAGCTTAAAGACTTAAGTGTAAAACCTTTAGACTCCAAACAGAGTCTGTATTTTTCACTTACCCTCATTATGTTTGGCTACATATTTATGCTGGCATTTACCTTCACCAAACAGTTTGCATGCATCTGAATGCAAATGTTATCTGGAGGATTTTAAGCTTCGCATCTTTCAATTCAGGCTCACATCCACCGTTGAAGTGGGCTGCTAAAACCACAAGTGTTTTTCAGTGCTTTAAAAGTCAACTGCTTGGTCAACCTCTAAAGCCCTCTATTAGCCAGTGCATATATAGAATGCATGGAGGTGAAAGACATGTTTTTCCTGCCACAGAACCAAAACCTTTAACAAAGCCTCAAAGTGTCATCAACACAAACTGCTTAGTGAAAGGCATGCTGCAGTGAAAGGCATGTTGCTAACATAATACTGATTGAGACAATTATGATCATCCTCATCAATAGTTAAACATATGCATATATACACATATATACACATATATATAAATTTTGAATGCTTTACTTCAAGCAAATGTGTTGTAAATTGTATATTCTCATAAGCCTTTTAAAGTTCTGATATTAGGAATCTTTGGCTGTCCACTGGAAGATAAAGATAATTATATGAAAGCTCTAAGGTAACCTGAGTGCAGGCATAAAATAGGATTCCTTTGAGCATCTAGTCTGGCTGCACAGTCGTGTCGAGAGTACTGATTGAATAAAGACCTACTAAGCAGTGATGGAAATATCTGAGGTGGATCCACCTACATTTTGTGAAACACGGTCACATTTGCAGGAAAAGACACAGTGCTGAAACAGGCTTTAAGGTTAAAAACAAGATCAAAACTGATACTAGTATTTTTATCATCCACAATCTTGATTAATCACTTTATTTCACACATTCAGACAATGTGTTTAGTTTTTCATTAATTTCTCAATATATATTGTAGACGTGTGTCTGTGTGTGCCGTTCTCGACCGTTAAAAGCAGAGAAAAATACCAGCATAATCAGAAATTATAGATTGGCATTTTGTTTTTAAGCCTGCGATCCCTGTAAACACCACTAGATGGCACTGTGGCAGCTTTTTGGAGAAATTAAAGCTGATCTGCCTGTTTAGCACATCAATTACACTGACTCACTGAGCGCGGCTCCATTTAGCGCTCTGGTGTTATCGGCTGTCCTGTACTGACTGTTTTATATTAATTGTATCTGACGGGTGAAAATTACTAATGTGCTTAAAAAAATACTGGTGAGGACATAGGAGAAAAATATTCACTGCATTATGACAAAAGAAGAAGAAGAAGAAAAAAAAACAAGTTTGATCACAGCTTGTGGTTTTATAGCAGGAAATAACTGCTTTATATCTATATGTTTTTTGTGAAAACAGCTATGTGTAAAAAAAAAAAAAAAAAGATATTTCTAGCGTTAATTTTCCTTTGTTAAGTTACTGTTGATTGGGAACTGTGGTTTAATTTTATATAATCAAAATTTTTAAACATCATCATGTGCACGGCTAGTATAGTGGAAGTGTTTATTAACAATTTTCCTTCCCTAAACGTTCCAATACCCAATGTTTTCTTCTTAAATACTTCTAGATAATGTCTTAGAATTGTATTAATACCTCTGATTTTATGTTAAGGATCAAAACTTAGTACTGCAAAAGTGTGGTGGAGGGAAAAGGAAATAGGATTCTTAGAAATGTTTGAAAGTAAAATGAAGGGCGGGAAGGGAAGGCGTGTATCTAGATTATTTTTTTCCCAGTGGGCCTGGAAGGGGCCCATATTGTGCAAACCAAAACTGTTTCTTGGGTTGATTTAACTTAATAAACATGTAATATTGCAAATGACTATTTGCTTACCTGTAGCTTCCATTTATTGGCTTAATAGTTAAAAAGCTGAAACACTGGGGTAAAAAGTTTACCCTTTTTTTTGTTGCAATTTTTGTATAAATGAATAATGAATAATGTACACATTATAAGATTTGCCCTTTTTTTCCAGTGTGTCTGTTAACCATTAGAAATGCTGAAAAAATTTTAACCTTTATGGTTCAATGGTAAACTTTAATTGGTGGCATTTCCAGCTGTGAAAATGTGCTAAGTTCTATTTGGCAGAAGTTGAAGCAAATTCTGCCAATAAGAATCCCCCCCCCCTCAGAATATTGCTGTCTGTTTACCAATTATATGCAAGACTTGGTGCTTTATAAAAAAAATTAGATCTTAATTAGGGGGGATTCTAAAAATAGCAACAAAAAGTGGCAATATAGCAGCACAACAAACCTCTTTAAAAATAGCATTCCAACTATTAGCAATTCACTTGTCTCTAGTTCTAATGGACTTCATTTGTTGTAATTCTTTTTAATCTTTTTATTCTTTAAAGAGATATATGACTTAATGATAGCATTAACCATTATTGGTGTTAACCATGAATAGACGAGTATTAAATAGATACCTACAAACGCTTTCTGTAAAAGTGGTATTGAAAGTTTGCCTCTTTTCCTCAGCAACAACAGGGTCCATATTCTCGTCTCTCTTCTCATTTTCCTCATATTTTGTGTCGATTCATACAAAAGCTGCTGTCATGTCAGGGTAAGAATCCCCAACAGAATTTATTTCCCTTCATTGTTGACTTTCCAACAATTCCAATCAACCAGATGTGGAAGCAGTGCTATTTCCTTTTCTAGAAAAATGAAAGATGTTTGCAATTACTTTGTCATTGAGTTAATGGGTTTCACAGAATAAAACAGGCCTAAAATGTTAGAAGATAAACACTGAATATAGATACAGTCAAAATTATTCATGACTCTGACAGATCAAGATTTAAAGGGATTATCGTACAACCAAAGTAGGTGGGAATCAAGGGCGGTATCTCTTTAGATATAACGATGTACCGTAAAAGAAAAAAAAAAGTATAAAAGGAATGCTTCTTCTGTGTGCTACTGGTTCAGGGAAAACCAATTCTATAGGGGAAACCTGCATCAGCAGAAAAATGCAATTACAATCCTGTGTAATTAATATTGTTTGGCATGTTTGTTATCGGCAGCAAAGATGGATTTTGTATACCAGAGGTGTCAAACTCAAGTCCTCATTGACCATTGTTGTGGATCCTTTAGATGTTTCTCTGCTTGAACACACCTTAATCAAATAATAAGGTCATTAGAAGAACTTTTCAGAGCTTGACTGCATGCTGAGGAGGTAATAGAGCATTTGTTTCAAATGAGTTTAACCAGGAACATGTCTAAAAGTTGCAAGATATAATAAGTAGTGACCCAATAGTAGTGACCAATTTTAAGACCTATCTTACAATGTTTGAAACAACTTTGTCATCCTTCCACTGTTATTACATCCATGCCGCACAGTCCATCATGGAATAGTATTTCTAGATGGCTTAAACCACATGTTTTAAATATCCATAAGGCTGAGTTTTAGTTTTATTTAGGATAATCAGAGAAAATGGAACTGAATACATTTCCTACTTTTGATTTGTAAAATATAAAATATATAACAAATGCAATATTACAAATATAACTCCTTACAATTTGTCATTGTAATGTAATATGACAAAATACAAAGGAAAATGGTCCAAAAAAGTTGACCATTTATTTTATATTGAATTTCATAGTCAATTTCCAGTCAGCCTTAGTAATTAACTATATGTCATATAAGCAATACAGGATTAAACTCTGTGTTTAAGACAAAATATGTCAAAACAGGGCTAAATGTTAAAAAATTACATCCCCATCGGTCATATAAAACAGTGGTTCTCAACCTTGTAGAGTTGCAACCCTCAATTGAACATGCACTGCTGTCCATGACCCCCCATTCCTAATCATTATGCTTATATGTTGAATATACATAATCAGACAAGCCTTA